>NC_090729.1:87468471-87480878 GCF_036898095.1 Palaemon carinicauda
ACTGTCTAACCTTAAGACAAGCAATGATAGGATATGTTAAATGTCAAACCCCACCTAAACTTTAGTTACGGAAGGGGAGTAGTCTTCAATAAAGATCTGTATGAATTTACAGAAGAGGAAATACTAGCCATGTGCCCATTAACAGTGTGGGAAGTGCACAAGATTCCTGGGATGTCAATGATTATCCTTACTTTCCAGGATGCTGATATGTCTTTCCACATCGATATTGAAAATGAAAGAATAAAAGTTTGACCTTTCAAACAAAAGCCCTTACAATGTTTCAAGTGTTTCAAATTTGGGCATCCTTCTAAAGTTTGTAAAAGTGAAAAAATTTGTAGCATCTGTTCCAGACCTTATCATGGAGAGTGTACACTTGAGTCCAGCTGTTTGAACTGCAATTCAAACCATAAATCCACTGACAGGAGCTGCAAGATTTATAAATTTGAAGAAGCAGCCCACAACAAATCCAGTGTAGAACACATAAGTGTAGGACATGCCAAAAGACTACTGAAAAAACCAAACAGCTATGCAAAGGCCCTGAAATCAAGAGAAAATATACCACAGGAGACATCGAACCCACATAGTGCTGCCAGTAACTCCAAGAAAAGAAATACATCATCTATTGATAGTAAAGTTTTGCGTGACAAGGTAAGCATATTGCCTTCCAAGGCTTTGCCACTGTGTATTAAAACTGCGGCACTGCCCACTTCTATACTCCGGATAGCAAGGTTGGTAGCGTTGCGGATCTCTATTATGGAGGTCCCGAGTTCGGTCTCCGCCTGGGACAAGAATACCGTGAGACCTTCTACCGGGGGGTACTCCCAGGGTAGGCACCTGGGGGGGAGGTTAGAGGGGACTAGTGATAGTCCCTGCTGGCTAATGGTCGCCCGAGGAGGACGATGTAAATCGTCTCTGTGGAGACCTAAAACCCGCAACTTTAACTTTATACAAACTTCATCCCCCATTACCAGCAATAGTACTAACCTCTCTCAGGCCATGTCTTTGCCTGATTTGATGGAGGCCTCCCGAAACAAAGTTACCAGGTGCACCTGTGGTACGGAAGGTGCAAAAACCTGGTAGATCCTCACCACCTATAAATAGGAAAAGAGAGAGACTCACCCCCTTCCATAAGAAATATTAGAGTTATGACATCAAATAAATATGATGTTTTGTCTGTTGATGTTTCTGATCAACCAGAAGACTATTTAAATAAATCAGAAATTCAAGTTGAGGTCCACCATCCCCCTCAACAATTGGATCAGAAGGACAACAAGAAAAGCACAAACAAAAAACATATTTATCAAGACCCTCTCTAATAAAACCACCGAGAAATAGCATTAGATAAAAAATTGCTAATGGGAAGACTTCATCTGAAAGCTCTTCCAAAAAATAAACCATAGTTTTTTCTTCCATTTTGCAATGGAATTGTCAGGGTTTAAGAGCCAAATATGAAGAACTTAATCGTAAGTACAGGAGAGCAAGCTTGATGCTAATACCTCTTGTCCTTGCGAATATATTAGTTATAGGACACCTTATGATCACGGAGTGGGGAGCCATGGCGGAAGTCTCATATAAGTTCGTCAAGATGTTCCCTAAATACCTATATCTGTCCGTACACCTCTGCAGGCAGTGGTTGTACAAATTGATATAGGGAGAAAATATACAACCTGTTCACTGTACTTGCCTGCAAATGATAACATCTTGTATGAAGATTTAGTAGAGGTGATTCAACAGCTCCCTCAACATTTTCTTTTACTTGGAGATTTGAATGGTAGACATGCTTTGTGGGGTGATGTTTTAGCAAACATCAGGGGCAATATTATATCATCAATTGTGGAAAACGAGGATGTCGGACTCCTTAATACAGGAGAGCCCAAACACTTCCATGTACAGTCGGATACCTTGTCATGCATCGACCTTTCAATTGCAAGCTCTAACTGTCTCCTTGATTTCGATTGGAGGACATTAGATGATTGGCATACTAGTGATCATGCACCAATCATTATAAACACCAACAATGGTCCACCTTTATAAAGATCCCCACGATGGAATCTTGATAAGGCGGATTGGGATAGATTTCGTGAGCTAAGTGAAATTGAAGGAAATGCAGAACAGTTTGAAAATATTTATGATGCCATACACTTGCTTAATGGAACCTTTCACACAGCAGGAGTTAATTCAGTTCCCAAAACAAAAGGGTTATTCAAACGACAACCAGTCCCTTGGTGGTCTTCAGAACTAACTGCCCTGCACAGAGCCACAAGAAGGTCTTTAACTCGACTGCACAAACACCGCACTGAGGGCATTTTGATTATGCAGTATACAAGAAATGTAGAGCACAGTTCCGTCGTGACATGAAGGAAGCTAGGCGCCAGTCATGAGTGTCTTTTGTTTCCTTCATTAACAGAAGAACACCACCATCTGCTGTGTGGAGGAAAATAAAAAATATTGCCGGCAAATTTACCCCGAACCCACCACCAGTGTTGAAGGTGAACGGTCAGTATGTGACTGAAGCAAATGATGTCAGCAATTTCCTGGCTGAACATTTTCAAATATATCCAGCAAGTGTGAAGGAGCTCCTGGTTTCCAGTATAGGAGCAACGAGGAAAAGAAAATTTCAAATTTTGTAACAGGAAGAGAAGAGTCATATAAATCTCTTTTTACTGAAAGAGAATATGATTCCACTCTTACTAATTGTAACAATGCAGCCGCGGGACGCGATGGAATTTCATATGCAATGATTAAACATGTACATTTTAATACAAAGTTATTTATTTTAAGCATTATTAATAGAATATGGCATGATCATAATTATCCAAGTGTTTGGGAACTAGCCATTATTTTAGCTTTTTTAAAACCCGGTAAGGACAAGTTTTTAGCAGCAAACTACCGACCTATTGCATTGACATCTTCTTTATGTAAAATCATGGAGAAGATGGTCAATGCAAGACTGATTCGGTACCTTGAAAAGAAGAATATTTTATCACCGATTCAATGTGGATTCAGAAAAATGGACTCAACGACTGATATGTTAATACTACTTGAGTCTTCTATTTGTGAAGCGTTTGCTTCCAAACATCACCATGTGACAGTCTTTTTTTACCTTGAAAAGTCATGTGATACCACTTGCAGATATGGTATACTTAAACAATTCATGAATTGGGATTAAGAGGAGAGCTTCCGCTATTTATTCAGGCATTTCTTTCACATAGAGTTTTTCAAGTGAGAGTGGGGGAAGCTCTATCAGAGAGTAAGTGCTAGGAAGAAGGAGTTCCTCAGGGTAGTGTGCTAAGTGTAACCGTTTTTGCACTAGCAATTAATGGGATATCCTCAGCCATTCCCCCGGGATGTTCTCTCAACATTATTCGTGGATGATCTCTCCATATCATTTGGTGGAGCTAAAATGGCAATGGTTGAGAGAAAACTGCAACTCTCGATTGACAAAATTATCCAGTGGGCCGATATGAATGGATTCAAGTTCTCGACAAGTAAAACTACTATTGTACATTTCTGTTATATCCGGGGAGCCCATCCAGACCCGGATATATACATTGAAGGTCAACATATCCCATGTGTAGGGGAAGCTAAATTTTTAGGTTTTTGATTGTAGACTTACATGGGTTTCTCACTTAAAATCATTAAAAGCTAAATGTCTTGATGTTCTTGAATCTCTTAAAGGTATTGTCACATACATCATGGGGGGCAGACCGCAATACTACTTTAAAATTGTACATGGCCTTGATTTTTTTCCAGAATTAGTTATGGATGTGAAATATACTCCTCAGCCACACCAAGCCGATCCAAGATATCAGATTCAATACATCATACTGGTATTAGATTGTCCACAGGAGCATTTAGAACCTCACCTATCTCAAGTCTCCTTGTTGATGCTGGAGAGTTGCCTCCGGACCTTTACCGAATGTCTTACATTGTTCGGTATTGGTTTAAATTGCAAAGACTCTCTAATTCTTTAGCCTTCCAGACTGCAAGCCTTTTAAAGCACCCAACATGCTTTGAGATGCACCCAAAATCTCCTCACCCCTATGGCTTTTGGGTAAAACAATTATTAAACAGTCTGGATATAATTAGAAGTAAGGTACTCCCATTCAAGGTATCATCAATGCCTCCATGGAAATTACCAGAGATATCTTTTTGTAAATACTTTATTGGAGTTAAGAAGAATATGACAGACCTAGAAGCCAGGTCTCTTTTTATGGAACATGTTAAAGAACATAGAGGATCAACTTTTATCTATACTGATGGCTCCAAATCTGATGCTGGCATTGGATTTGGAGTACATAGTAATGGTTTTAATTGTAGAGGTGCACTTCCTCTGACCGCTTCGATATTTACTGCCGAACTGTATGGCTTATTAACCGCTATCGAGAAAATAGCGATGGAGAAGGAGGGTAATTTTACAATTTTTAGTGATGCAAGGAGTGTCCTTCAGGCTATAAAAGTTTTTAATTTTAATAACCCTCTAGTTTTAAAGATTTTAGAATGGCTCTTTATTATTGGACGGAGAGGTATAACAGTTTGATTTTGTTGGGTTTCAGCACATGTAGGTGTGTCAGGGAATGAGAAGGCAGATTTACTGGCTAAGAATGCTGCATCCGAATTGCTGCTAAGAAGGTATCCCATTCCCTGTAAGGATTTCCTACCTAACATCAAGAAATTGGTTTGCAATAAATGGCAACAGCACTGGGATAGCCTAGATGGCAATAAAATGAGTGAGGTAACAAATGTCATATCTCCTTGGAGGTATTATGTGATGCCCTGAAAATGGGAGACGTCTCTTTGTCGTTTCCGTATTGGTCACACTCGGTTGACACACATGTTTCTGCTGAAGGGCCAACACCAACCATATTGTGATGACTGTTTAGTACCTATAACAGTGAGGCATTTGTTGACCGAATGCCCCAATTATAACAACTTAAGGAATAGATATTTGTTTGAGGCTCGAGGTGAGGGTGGCAGGTTAATCCTTGCCAAGATTCTTGGACATGATGTGTCCTACTATGCAAGTGGCATTTTTAGATTTATTTCAGAAGCAGGTCTTCTGAAAACTATTTAACTTTTATGACATTCAACTTTTATGATTTCAATTGAATACTCTTTTATTTTTTTTTATACATAAGCTAAATTATATCGACGTCAATGACCCTAGATGTCAGGATGCCTGAAAACTTTAAATCAATCAATCAATCAATCACTGTATATATATATATATATATATATATATATATATATATACATATATATATATATATATATATATATATATATATATGTATATATATATATATGTATATATATAAATATATATATATGTATATATATATATATATATATTATATATTATATATACATATATATATATATATATATATATATATATATATATATCTATGTATATATATATATATATATATATATATATATATATATATATATATATATATATACATATATATATATACATATATATATATATATATGTATATATATACATATATATATATATATATATATATATATATATATATATATATATATATATATATATTTATTTATTTATGGAGGAAAATCAAAAAGATCCTAGGCAAATTCACCCCCAAACCCACCTCCAGTGTTGAAGGTAAATGGCCAGTATATGACTGGAGCAACCGAAGTTAGCAATGCCCTGGCTGACCATTTTCAAATGTATCGTGCAAGTTTGAAGCAGCTCCTGGTCACCAGTATAGGAGTATTGAAGAAAAGAAAGTTTTAAATTTTGCACTAAGAAAGCAAGAGTCATACAATTCTCCTTTTACTGAAAGAGAATTTGAATCTGCTCTTACTACGTGTAACGATACAGCCCCTGGACCCGATGGAATTCGATATGCAATGATTAAACACGTACCTTTTAATACAAAGATATTTATTTTAAGCCTTTTCAATAGAATATGTCATGATCATAGTTATCCAAGTGTTTGGGAACTAGCCATTATTTTAGCCTTTTTAAAACCCGGTAAGGACAAGTTTTTAGCAGCAAATTATAGGCTAATTGCATTGACATCTTGTTTGTTCAAAATCATGGAAAAGATGGTTAATGTAAGACTGATGTGGTACCTTGAAAAGAAGGGTATTTTATCACCCATTCAATGTGAATTCAGGAAAATACACTCAACGACTGATGTGCTGATACGACTCGAGTCCTCCATTTGTGAAGCCTTTGCTTGAAAACAGCACCATGTGACAATCATTTTTTATCTCTAAAAGGCATATGATACCACATGGAGATATGGTATACTTAAAAGAATCCATGAGTTTGGATTAAGATGAGAGCTACCACTATTTATTGAGGCATTTCTTTCACATTGGGTTTTCCAAGTGAGAGTTGGAGAATTTCTATCAGAGAGTAGATGCCAGGAAGAAGGAGTTCCTCAGGGTAGTGTGCTGAGTGTAACCCATTTTGCACTAGCAATTAATGGGATATCCTCAGTCATTCCCAGGGATATTCTCGTAACATTATTTGTGGATGATCTCTCCATATCATTTGCTGGAGCTAGAATGGCAATAGTTGAGAGAAAAATTTGACTCTCTACTGATAAAATTATCCAGTATGCCGATATGAATGAATTCAAGTTCACGACAAGTAAAACTACAATTGTCCATTTCTGTCTTATCCGGGGAGTACATCCAGACCCGGATATATACATCAAAGCTCAACGGATCCCATTAGCAAGTGAAGTTAAATTTTTAGGGTTGATATTTGATTGTAGGCTTGCATGGGTTTCTCACTTAAAAGCATTAAAAGCTAAATGTTTCGAGGCTCTGAATATTTTAAAAGTATTGTCCCATACATCATGGGGGCAGACCGCAATATTATTCTAAAATTATACAAGTCCTTGATTTTTTCCAAAATTAGTTATGGATGCCACCCCAAGCTGGTTAAAAATATTAGATTCTATACGTCATGCTGGTATTAGATTGTCCACAGGAGCGTTTAGAACCTCACCTATCACGATTCTCCTTGTTGATGCTGGAGAGTTGCCTCTAGACCTTTACTGTATGTCCTCTATTATTCGGTATTGGTTTAGGTTGCAAAGACGCCCTAATTCTTTAACCTTTCAGGCTACAAGCCATGTAAGGCACTCAACATACTTTGAGTTGCACCCGAAATCTCCTCAACATTTTGGGTTTCGGGTGAAACAATTATTGGACAATCTGAATATAATTAGAATTGAGGTGCTTCCATTCATGGTATCATCAACGTCTCCTTGGAAATTACCTGACGTATCTTTTTGTAAATACTTTAATGGAGTCAAGAAGAATATGACTGACTTAGAATCCAGGTCTCTATGGAGCATGTTGCAGAACATAGGGGATCGACTTTTATATATACTGATGGCTCCAAATCTGATGCTGGCATTGGATTTGGAGTACATAGTAATGATTTTAATTGTAGAGGTGCACTTCCTCTAACAGCTTCCATATTTACTGGTGAACTGTATGGCATGCTAACCGCTATTGACAAAATAGCTTTGGAAAAGGAGGGTAATTTTACAATTTTTAGTGAAACAAGGAGTGTTCTTCAAGCTTTAGAAGTTTTTAATTTTAGTAACCATTTAGTTTTAAAGATTTTAGAATGGCTTTTTATTATTGGACGGAGAGGTATACCAGTTCGATTTTGTTGGGTTCCAGCACATGTAGGTGTGTTTGGGAATGAGAAAGCAGATTTTCTGGCAAAGAATGCACCATCTGAGTTGCTACCAAGGAGGTATCCCATTCCCTGTAAGGATTTCCTACCTTACATCAAGAAATTGGTTTGTAATAAATGGCAACAGCACTGGGATAGTCTAGATAGCAATAAAATGAGGGAAATAAGAAATATCATATCACCTTGGAGATATAACATGATACCCCGAAAATGGGAGACGACTCTTTGTCGTCTCCGTATTGGTCACACACGGTTGACACACGAGTTTCTGCGGAAGATCCAACACCAACCGTATTGTGAGGACTTTTAAGTACCTTTAACAGTGAGGCATTTGTTGACCGAATGCCTGAATTATGATAACTTAAGAAATAGATATTTGTTTGAGGCTCGAGGTGAGGATGGCAGGTTCATCCTTGCCAAGATTCTTGGACATGATGTGTCCTACTATGCGAGCGGCATTTTTAGATTTATTTCAAAAGCAGGTCTTCTGAAAGCTATTTAATTATATAATGACTTCTTAACTTTTATGGTTTTAATTGAATTCTCTTTTATTTTTCATATATAATAAATGCTATTGGCATCAATGACCTTAGGTGTCAGGATGCCAGAAAACTTTCAATCAATTAATCAACTTCAATTTTTAACCCTCCGTTTATAGATTTAGGTCTTTTCATTTTCTGGAGACAAAGATCTTCACCCCCCTCCCCCCCAATGTTGATATATAATAATAATAATAATAATGATAATAATAATAATAATACTTTATTTCCAAATAAATACATTGGGTATTATACATTATTTATAAAGTAACATATAGAATAGTGATTATTGATATTGCGATTACATTAAAATTTAACATTTACATGAGAGATGCTTCCATATAAATCTTTTGACTACCAACTAAAATACATTTGGTCCACTACTTGCATTAGTATGACTTTAAAGTAGAAAAAAAATAACTTGAAATGGTAAAACTCATTAAAATTCTATACTGTGTGCAAAATTACAGTAGACCCCATAAAACATTAAAAACTGATATTCACAAGTACATTAATATCAATCCACAAATATGTAACTAAAATCTTGTAGAAAACATATATTTCCTGAGATTTGCTTTAAAAGTGTCTATATTCGATGTTGTTTTCAATGACTCAGGTAGGGTATTCCACATCGTTGGTCCTCGTACCGTAAAGCATCTACTTCCCAAGTCTGTGTTGGTTCTCGGTATATAAAGGTCATTATTCTGTCTCGTTCGTCTGTCCCTCCCAGCTCCAACTGTTATAAACGTAAAAAGCCAAGTTGGTATTAAACTTCGCACAACTTTAAAAACTCCCACACAAATGTCGAATTTAATCCTTCTTTCAACATTAACCATTCTAATTTATCTAAAATTGGTGATGCATGATCATATTTTTTGGCCCTACCATCAACTACTCTTGCCGCAACGTTTTGTACTTTTTGAACCCGTTGTAATTGTTGTTTAGTAGTACTTCCCCAAATCTTTAAACAATAATTTATTATGCTCAGTGCAAGAGACTGAACTACCATCGCCCTCATGTCAATATCTAGTCTGTCTTTAATTCTGTTTAAATATATTAAGGTTCCATTTACTTTTCTACATATTTCGGATACGTGTACATCGAAAAGCATATATTGGTCAAAATGAATGCCCAGATTTTTTACGTGTATACTTCTTTCAATTTGACGGTCGTTAAAGTTGTATTACAGTATCTAATGGGATTTGTGATATATATTGCCTTGTACCAATAAATAGGAATTTAGATTTTGATTCATTTACATTTAAACCATTTAATTGCAAATATCGCAGTCCTGCTTCTAATATAGCTTCTGCCTTTGTGATAAGAGTGGGTATATCGTTTATACTACCTGCAATTAAAAATTGACTATCGTCTGCCTATTGTACGAGTAGATAGTCTTCTAAAAATTTTGCCATATCTTTGAAATAGTCCTGTATGAAATCAGCCATATCATTGATGTGAATAAGAAAGAGCACGGGGCCTAAAATAGAGCCCTGGGGAACTCCAAAATGTACTTGCTTACGAGAAGAGATAGTATTATCTAGTCTGACTATTTGAAAACGATTTTGTAAATAGTTACTAAACCAAAAAGAATCTATTTTCATTTTCCTACACTTATTTAACAAAATATCGTGGCTAACGCTATCAAATGCCTTTGAAAGATCTAACAATATAAGTAAGTTTACCTTTTGCTGGTCAATATTTTTATAAATCCTTTTCGATAGCTTAAGTAATGCCATTTCAGTAGACAGATGAGGTCTAAATCCATATTGCGTAGAGGCCAATCATTTATTTTGTTCAAGATATTCAAGTAATTGATTTGTTACTATTTTCTCTAATATTTTTGACAAAATAGGAAGAAGAGATATAGGTCGGTAGTTTTCAACGTTTTCTGGGTCGCCACTCTTGTAAAATGGTACAACATGTGGCAGCTTCCATCTATCGGGGTACACACCAGTTATTATGGAGGTATTGATTATTATTGTTAAATAAAAGGCTATTACAGGTGAGGCATCTCTAATGAAACGAAGGGGTATTCCATCTGATCCTACTGAATTTGTGTCATTTAAATTCTTTACTGTGAGAATAACTGTATTAACATCAACTGGCTGAGGTCTTAAAAAGCTAATCATATCTTCAGTTGATTCGTTATTTACCGGTATCTGGTTTCTGTCACTATCGTGAAAATTCTCTTGTGATTTTTCATAAGCCGTCTTTCCCACGTTTGAAAAGTATTCATTAAATTCTTCAGCCTTTTCTATTTTATTGTCACAATTGAAAATATGGTTATTGTTGACATTTGGGTTTGGAATCATTTCATGAACAATATTCCATTTATTACGTATATTTCCTTGACAATTACTGAATTTGTCTTTAAAATGTTTCATTTTGTTTGTCTTAAGTAGTACCTGTGTATGTTTCTTTTCATCTTTATACTGACGTCTCAATATTTCGTTCATTATATCCAACTTGTACCTTTTTGAAGCCTTGATGAGGATGGGGGGCTTAGGGATTAGCAGCTGGGCTCTAATGAACAGTGGGAACTACTTGCCACTGGACATCGGTGCCCATCTGTCGTTCCAACTAAATCAGTCAGCACTTTCTCTTTTACTTTTGATTATTTCGTTTTTCTCCCATCTCTTCCTTTTGGGCTCGATATTGTTGACGACTTTGGCATGTTCGATTACACTTTGGATGCTGCTTTGGATTTGGCACAGTGTGGGATGGACGGCATTCCATCTCAACCTGTGCCAATTTAGACGCCATCACCCTCTGGCAGACCCCATTGGGTGCAGACCTAGTCTGTTAAGAGTCGGGCTCCAGTGATCCGGTTTTAAGTTACCTATATTTGCGGGTAATGGGTGACGCCAGGCATCGGAGTCGACGGGGGGAGGGGCTAACTACCCCCACTGACCAGTGTACGCTCACCTTAAGAGAGGCAGCCCCTCTCTAATGGAGGACTGGTCCCCGCTGAAGCCTCTTCTCGTGTTGGGCCACATGGGATATGACGATAAGAGGTGGATAACCCGGCTTGCTCATAACAAAAACACCCACCCCTCTGTTGACCACCTGGAAAATACAAACATGGACCTCAGTACAGACAACTCCAACTCGGGTTCTAACATTGTAATGTTGGAACCTTATTCACATCATGTGAATAATAAAACACTTTAGAGAAGAAGAGAGAGAGAGAGTGAAAAATGATGACAGTACAGAAAGATATAGAAAAGTAAAAGTATTACCTGGTCACTATGAAGTAGTGAATTATGAAAAGTTTTTTATCTTGGAATTTGAAAACGGATGAAATGAGCATGTAAATGTTTTTAAAGCTAATAGGGAAATAGTTACTTTATGTGGAGGGCAGCCAAAAATTCTACCCCAGGGAAATGGAAGTCTCTTGATAGAGAGACTATCCCCATTACAAGGTGAAAGGTTAAAAACACTTACAACATTGAATGGTCATAGCGTAAAATGCGTTTTGCTCCCTACTTTCAACCATTGTAGAGGTGTGATATATGCTCCAGAATTGCTGGATATAGAGGAAAAAGAAATTGAAGATGAACTGAAAAATCAAGGAGTAGTTAAAGTAGTCAGAATGAGAAAGAGAGTTGGGGAACAACGTATTCCTCTTGCTACTTTAATTTTAACATTTGATCAATGCCGATTACCAAATGTTATAAAAGCATGTTGGCTATCTTTGAAGGTAAAACCATATATCCCTTCACCATTGCGATGTTATCATTGCCAAATATATGGCCATTTAAGCCAGAAATGTAAGGAAAACTAAACAATAATCCAGCTGTTTGTGCCAACTATGGAAAAAGTAGTCATGGAGTATGCATAGAAAACCCTAATTGCATACATTGTGGGGAAGCAAACCCAGCTACATCTAAAAGCTGTGTTAAGTTTATTTTTGAAAAAGAAATTCAGGCCATTAGGACCATGGAAAGGTTTACTTTCAAAGAGGCTCGTAAAAGAGGTCTTGAAAAGCAGGTAAGACCAGGGCAACCTTTTTGAATGGTTCTGAAGAAAAACCTGCCAAACCGCACAGACAAAAATTATATCTCTACTTCTAAGATAAAGAAACAAATGAAAGTAGTTAAAGAGGTTGAAAGTCCCATCGAAAATCTATATCCCTTTGCTTCCAAACAGCACCATGTGATACC
>NC_090729.1:87486378-87511378 GCF_036898095.1 Palaemon carinicauda
AAGTATTGTATAACACGAGAGAGAGAGAGAGAGAGAGGAGAGAGAGAGGAGAGAGAGAGAGAGAGAGAGAGAGAGAGAGAGAGAGAGAGAGAGAGAAAGAATGAATTAGCTGTTGTAATGGAATGCCGTGTTTTTGTTTCGTGAGAGTTTTATTGCACGGACTATAACAACATACTGTACTGAACTTTACAGTATTATACAGACTACTGTAATATGATAAGAAAAATATTTGTAATAACCTATTTTATATGAAATGGGGTTATTTTTTTTTTGTTTAAAATTTACATTTACGTACGTAAAACATTCTCTCTCTCTCTCTCCTCTCTCTCTCTCCTCTCTCTCTCTCTCTCTCTCTCTCTCTCTCTCTCTCTCCTCTCTCTCTCTCTCTTTCGTAAATTGTTTTCTGATTTGCTACGTATGTGTGATTTTATATAGATACGGTAAATGATATTTGTAATAACATATTTTCTAAAAGTTTTTTACTGTAATATCATTATTTATCCACTTTCATCATGCTCGTTAAATGCCTTCGTTTGTTTACTGAGCGTTCTTTATGACGCCGTCGTTTCAGGCGGCGTCATAAAGAAAAACATTTCATTTGGAAGTCCTAAGAAAAATTAAGTAAAACATTGGTAGGTAATAACAAAATCAACATACTGTACAGTACTGAATAATCAATATAATCGATGCAAAAACTAACCTATACACAGATGTGTAAATGCGTTTGTTTCTTCATTATGATCAGAGAAACGTAAACAAAACATTGGTTGCCATTTTTTATAGTGCTTTTTGGCGTGTTTAGGAAACGCATGATATAAAATCGCCTTTAATGTTTGTGCCTGTTTTAGTTTAGGGTACTGTAGTACATGTATTAAGTGTTCTGTACATTAAAGGGTAGTTTGTTAACAGTACTACGTACAAGGGAAGGTTTTAAAAGTCTGAATATACATGTTAAATAAGTAGGTAAATATGGTGTCCCTACTTCGCGGATTTTCACCTATCGCGGTCGGGTCTGGAACCTTTCTACCGTGATAAACGAGGGTTCACTGTGTATATATATATATATACGAGGCCTGTCGGAAAAGTATCCGACCTTAATACGGAAAAAGTAATTTACATACCTGACAGGATTTGGACCCTAATCCCCTTCAAAGTAGGCCCCTTTTGCTTGCACACACTTAGTCCACCGATCCATCCACTGCTGGAAACACCTCTGGAAGTCTTCTTTTGGAATGTTGTTCATCCTGCCGTCGCGTTCTGCATTATCTCTTCTCTAGTCTCAAAACGGGTTCCTTTCAGTGGCGTCTTCAATTTTGGAAACAACCAGAAGTCGCAAGGAGCCATGTCTGGAGAGTAGGGAGGTTGGCGAACGACTGGAATTCCATGTTTGGCCAAGAAATGTTGGATCAATTGTGATTCGTGTGGGGGGACATTGTCGTGATGCAGTTGCCAATTTTTCGCCCTCCACATGTCTGGCCTTTTGCGCCAAACTGCGTCACGGAGACGACGGAGAACATCTTGATAGTACTCCTTTGTCACTGTTTGTCCTTCCGGTGCGTATTCGTGATGTACAATTCCACGGATATCAAAGTAGACAGTAAGCATCACCTTCATTTTGCTTGGCACCTGTCGCGCTTTTTTCAGCCTTGGAGACTCGGGATGCTTCCATTGCGACGACTGTCTTTTTGTTTCTGGGTCGTACCCGTACACCCATGACTCATCTCCAGTTATCACGGTGTTCAGAAACTGAGGATCAGTGTTGGCAGTGTCCAGGAGGTCCTTTGCAACTTGACAACGGAGGTCCTTTTGTTCCGGAGACAACAACCTGGGCACAAATTTTGCAGCCACTCTGTGCATGTTCAAATCATCACGCAAAATTGCATGTGCGGAATCTTTACTCACTCCAACCTCTTGGGCAATCTCCCGCACGGTCGAACGACGATCTGCCATCACCAAGTTTTGCACCCTCTCAACAACAGCTGCACTCCGAGCAGTTTGGGGTCTGCCAGAACGCGGGTCACTCTCTGCTGATACGCGGCCACTTTTGAACAGGTTGAACCACTCCTTAATTTGTGTTACACCCATCGCATCTTCTCCAAACACCTGCTGAATCTTACGAATTGTTTCGCTTTGAGAATCACCAAGCTTTTGACAAAATTTAATGCAGTATCTTTGCTCAACACGTTCAGTCATCTCGAGAGAATCGGTAATCCGACAGACACGTTGTGTAGCACCTCACTCAGCGACCGACAGACAGCAACTGAAACGCTGGATGGTGGTGAAAAAATTCACGCATGTGCATGAAGGTGTCTTCCTTCACTGTGCCAAGTGGCACCGGGCTATCGTCTCTAGTTCGCACGTGAAAAATAAAGGTCGGATACTTTTCCGACAGGCTTCGTATATATATATATATATATATATATATATATATATATATATATATATATATATATATATATATATATATATATATATATATATGTATATATATATATATATATATATATATATATATATATATATATATATATGTATATTATATATTTATATATATATATATATATGTATATATATATATATATATATATATATATATATATATATATATATATATATATATATATATATATTATATATATATATATATATATATATATATTTTATATATGTGTGTGTATATGTGTATATATATGTATATATGTATATATATATATATATATATATATATATATATATATATATATATGTATATATATATATATATATATATATATATATATATATATATATATATATATATATATATATATATATATATGTAAGATGATCCGAAGCCTTCTTGCTCTCCTCTTCATCCTTATATATATATATATATATATATATATATATATATATATATATATATATTATAATATATATATATATATATATATATGTATGTATATATATATATATATATGTATATATATGTATATGTATATATATATATATATATATTATATATATATATATATATATATATATATATATACATATATATATATATATATATATATATATATATATATATATATATATATATTTATATATTTGTTTATATATATATATATATATATATATATATATATATATATATATATATATATATATATATATATATATATATATATATATATAAGGATGAAGAGGACAGCAAGAAACTTCGGATCATCTTACATATATACATATATATATATATATATATATATATATATATATATATATATATATATATATATATATATATATATATATATATATATATATATATATATATATATATATAAGGACGAAGAGGACAGCAAGAAGACTTCGGATCATCTTACATATATATATATATATATATATATATATATATATATATATATATATATATATATATATATATATACATATATATATATATATTATAAGGATGAAGAGGACAGCAAGAAGACTTCGGATCATCTTACATATTTATTCTACACCAACGTTTCGGGAATCCATTCCCATCATCAGGGCTACATAAAACACGAAATTTTATTTACATTAGAAATTAATGATACATTTTTTTGCTTAAAATTGCTTTGGTATCAAAAAACAAAATATTAAAAAACGTTAAAAGAATAAAAATACAGAAACCTAGACGGTATATAAAAACATGTGGCTAACTGAGGTCTTTTACAATTATTATAATAAAAACACTTGTGATCAAAATGGAATGTCAAAAAACAAAAATATACATAATATAATTGAATGGTTGAACTTACTGTCAAGAGATGTGGCTGAAAACTATAATAATATTTGAGAAAATTCTTAAAGAAAAGGCTTTAACTATGAACAAAACAAAATTGATCAACAAGGAATGGAAGTTAATGGTAGTTAGGCAATATGTAAGGGTGTGGAGGTGGTTTGGTTATTTAATGAAGGAGACAGTTTCCAGATATAAAGAGATTCCAAGAGAAGGAGCGAAAGGCAATCGGATGTTTGGGAAAGAATTTCGAAATGGTTGTATGGTATATGAGTTTTACATGAGTTTGAATGATTTCTTATTGAGGAAAATTCTTGGGATTTTAATATGGAACCAGTTCGATGACTGACACCCCTGTGGGAATCGATGCGGACCTTCAGTAATCGTCGGGTAGACCAGATATAGTTTCCAAAATTACATTTAGGACAAGTATACTTGTAAACAACGAAGGACCGCATCAACTCCGGGAGGGTGTCTTTGAACCTGAAAAGTTTGCCAATATTTAAAGGGTTTTTTAATATAAACTTAAAATTGACACATGGATACAGATTGCTGAGGGCTGTGGTGAGCTCATTTCTGAAAAGAGATTTCTTTACATATGGCAATGATACATACACTAGTTTCTTGGGAACATCAGGACATTTATATTTAGGCTGGAAAATATCATTTAGAAATTTATTAAAAATTTTTGTCATAGAGGTGTGAAGGATATATATATATATATATATATATATATATATATATATATATATATATATATATATATATATATATATATATATATATATATATATATATATATATATATATATATATATATATATATGTATATATGTGTATATATATATATATATATATATATATATATATATATATATGTATATATATGTGTATATATATATATATATATATATATATATATATATATATATATATATATATATATATATGTATATATATTAATATATATATATATATATATATATATATATATATATATATATATATATATATATATATATATATATATATACTGAATGATATCAGCATCAATGATCTTAGATATCAGGATGCCTGAAAACTTTAAATCAAACAATCAATCAGCATCTCTCTCCTGTACTAACTCCGTTAATTTCGCCGAATTGTCCACTTCTGAACTCTTATTAAAGCAAATTTTCTTCCTTACGTTAGTGAGATGTTGAATTTGTCGTCTCCTTTTCGGCATGATGAAATTCTTGCCAAAACCGAGAAAAACAGATATAAAAATGAATGAATATCAGAGGTCAAACTCCAAAACGTGTACTCTCTATGAGGTGTGTGTTAGGACTTAAGGTCGAAGGGTGTAATTACTGTGTAATACATGGTCTTGTGATTCTTGAAATCTATACAGATGCTATTGCTTGCAATTGGTTTTATATTAAAATGTAATAATTATCAAAATATACAATAACAAGAAATACGGCATTTTCTTGTAAAGAATATTATCTTTGGTTTATTTAGTTACTTTTACCGATCACCTTGTAACTTAAAGTAAGAGGAATTTTAACAATTGCCATACGAAGCTCAGTGAATTTTTTCGGGATTTTGTGATTTTTTTCTTATACACCACAATTTATTGACATACTGGCGGGTCCCCTTAATGTTGGTCCACAAGGGGAAGAATGGTATGAAGTTCGGTATGTAGGTAAGGGTTACTGCCATGTTCAACATAATGATTACACAAAAAATTTCTCACCTACTGCTGCTCTTACTTCAGTTCGGTTGTTAATGAATATAGCTGTTCAGGAAATATTTTGGTTCATCAAATGAACGTCAAAACAGTGTACCTCAATGTCCCATTAATTGTGAGATGTATAGGGAGCAACCACAAGGGTTGAAAAACAGGATGAAAATGGTCAGAAATTAGTTCTGAAATGGAACAGGTCTTTGTATGATTTAAAGCAAAGTGGTAGGAATTGGAAAAAAATGTTACATGAACATTTTGTTAAAAAAGTTTTGTTCAATCATTGGCTGACATACTTGTTTACACAAAGATTGGTGAAACCAAGGTTATTGTCATTGTTTGAGTCGATGATATTGTTATTGGTGTAAGTTTTCTCGAATTGTTGAATGTTGATGGTAGTTATGTTTTATAGAAATGAATCAAAATTTGTTCTTGAAGAAAATTTTATAATTTTGCTATATGACTGAATGTAAGCCGAAAGCCACAGCATGCGAAATTGGTTCAAAAGAGCTCCGAGCAGATAAATCAGACAATATGGGAAACCCAAATGTAACCAACAATGGTCCTCTTTTTCTGAGATCACCACGATGGAATATTGACAACGCGGACCATGAGAAATTTCTTGAGCTAAGCGATATTGAGGGGGATGCAGGACTCGTTGAAAATATTGATTATGCCATAGACTTACTAAATGGAACTCTTCATATAGCAGGAGTCAATTCAATTCCCAAAACAACAGGGTTATTCAAATCACGACCAGTTCCCTGGTGGTCTTCAGAACTATTTGCCCTGCACAGAGCCACGACGAGATCTCTATCACAATTGCATAGACGCCGAACTTATGAGAATTCTATTATATACAAGAAATGTTGAGCACAGTTCCGTTGTGCCATGAAAGAAGCAAGGTGCCAGTCATGGATGTCTTTTGTTTCCTCCAATAACAGTAGAACACCACCATCCTCTGTGTAGAGAAGAGTAAAAAAGATAGCTGGCAAATTCACCTGCAACCCACCACGAGTGTAGAAGGTGAATGGTCAGTATGTAACTGAAGAAAATGATGTTATCAATGCTCTGGCTGATCATTTTTCAAATGTATCCAGCAAGTATGAAGGAGTTCCTGGTCACCAGTATAGGAGCATTGAAGAGAAGAAAATTTTAAATTTTGCAACAGGAAGGGAAGAGTCTTGTAATTTCCATTTTTCTGAAAGATAATTTGATTCTGCACTTGCTCATTGCAACAATACAGTCCCTTGAACCTATGGAATTTCATATGCAATGATTATACATGTACACTTTAATACAAAGTTATTTATTTTAAGCATTATTAATAGAATATGGCATGATCATAATTATCCAAGTGTTTAGGAACTAGCCATTATTTTAGCCTTTTTAAAACCCGGTAAGGACAAGTTTTTAGCAGCAAAATATTGTCCTATTTCATTAACATCTTGTTTATGTAAAATCATATAGAAGATGGTCACTGCATGGCTGGTGTGGTACCTTGAAAAGAAGGGTATTTTATCACCGATTCAATGTGTATACAGAAAAATGCACTCAACGAACAATGTGTTCATACGACTTGAGTCTTCTATTTGTGAAGCCTTTGCTTCCAAACAGCACCTTGTGACAGTCCTTTTTGACCTTGAAAAGGCATATGATACCACATGGAGATACGGTATACTTAAAACAATTCATGAATTAGGAATAAGAGGAGAGCTACCTCCATTTATTCAATCATTTCTTTCATGTAGGATTTTTTTCCAGTGAGAGGGGGGAAGCTCTATCAGAGAGTAAATATCAGGAAGAAGGAGTTCTTCTGGGTAGTGTGCTGAGTGTAACCCTGTTTGCAATAGCAATTAATGGGATATACCCAGTCATTCCCTTGGATGTTCTCTCAACATTATTTGTGGATGATCTCTCCATCTCATTTGCTGGAGCTAGAATGGCAATGGTTGAGAAAAAACTACAACTCTCAATTTACAAAATTATCCAGTTGGCTGATATGAATGGATTCACGTTTTCAACAATTAAAACTACTATTGTACATTTATGACATATCCGGGGATTACATCCAGACCCGGGTATATACATTAACCTGTTAACCATCACCCACGAGATAAACCGTTAACCACTATCTACTCGGTACCGCCTTCAACGGTATACTCTGTTCATGACTAACGGTTTATCTCAAGTCGTCAGTCTCGTGATAATACGTTTACTCGTATAGTAAAGTATAGGATCACAAATAGGCAACACTCTCAGTATATGTAAGCTGTAAATAGAAACTCATATGATGTCTGGCAACAATTTTTCTGAAGGTACCTTGATAACTTAGAAAACTGGTTTCCCCTCTGCGCTTCGGGCGTTCATGCAGAGAAGGTAATTTGCAGTTCCTTTTACAATGAGCGGCCTAAAGAGGAAGGTTATTTCTTAAGATGAAATAAATGATATTCTTGATGAGGAATCTGATAAAGATAACCCTTTTGACGATGAGAGCACTAGTTCTGAATCCTCCAGTGATGAGGATATTGAAGAAACAAACTTTTCTTCCGATGCTGAGAGCGAAGATGATTTCTCATTTCCGACTGACTGGACAACGAGAGGGAGAGAGAGAGAGATCCCTTTGCTTTTGTTGCTGATCCTGGCGTAAAATTTACCGTTAAAGATAAAGAGAACCCATTAGAATATTTTGAGAACTACTTTGATGATGAAATTATTGATTATTTAGTGAAAGAAACAAACAGATTTGCTAATCAATTTATAGATGAGAATGTAGAACATTTGTCGCCGCAATCACGAGTACATAAATGGTTTGACACTTGCGCAAGTGAAATGACAGTCTTTATAGGTCTACTTATTTTACAGGGCATTGATTCTAATTGCGACAATTCTATGTATTTCTCAACTCGAGAGAGTGTTTCTTCTCCTTTCTTTCAAAAGATAATGAGTGGTCGTAGATTTGATTTGTTGCATAAATTCTTACATTTGGTTGACAATACCACTATAACAGATGGACCAGGTAAAAAGTTAGCAAAAATAAAACCATTCAGTGATCTTATTTTGAAGAAATTTATGAACAATTACATTCCAAGTAGGAACGTATCTGTGGATGAGTCTTTGTTAGGATGGAAGGGAAATTTATCATGGGTTCAGTATACACCAGCTAAACGTAAAAGGTTTGGAATAAAGTTCTATGAACTTTGTGAAAGTTCTACTGGTTATATATGGAACTTTTTCATTTATACAGGTAAAGACACGCAATACATGGAAAAATATATAGATATTCCTGTGTCTAATAGGATTGTTTCCTCTCTTATGGATCCTCTTTTGAACAAGGGCTATTGTTTATATGCAGATAATTTTTATACAAGTTCAACATTGGCAGATTCACTCGTTGATGAGGAAACTGATACTGTCGGTACAGTAAGGGTCACTAGAAAGGACGTACCAGCAAAAATAAAAGGAACTAAACTGAAAAAAGGTGAAAAAGTAGCAGAATTCTGAAAGAAATCTATGGTACTAAAATGGAAAGATAAAAAAGATGTATGTGTTCTGAGTACAATGCATGATGACTTTATGATAAAAGTAAAATCTAGGAGAGGTAAAGAAATGTATAAACCAAAGGCAGTTGCAGATTATAATGCAAACATGGGCGGGGTTGATTTGTCTGATAACCTTTTGGTTCATTTTTCGACTGCAAGAAATAGACTGAAGAAATATTACAAGAAAATATTTTGACATTTGTTAGACATGTATGTTCTAAATTGCTATATTACTTATAGAGCTCTTGGAGGGACGGTTGTAAGACGTGAGTTTATTTTGAGGATTAGTGAAAGGCTGATCATCAAATATGCTGAAGAAAGACCTGTTCCCTTGTGCAGGCCCCCGCGACTTGCTGCGAAACCTTCGCGAATGATTGGCAGGCACTTTCCTGATTATTTTTCACCTACAGACAAAAAGAAGAGGCCTCTAAGGATTTGTGCACAGTGCCGGAAAAACAGCATAAGAAAGTAGAGCTCATATTGGTGCAAGGACTGTGAAGTAGGATTGTGTGTAGCCCCTTGCTTTTGGGAATGGCACACAAAAGAATAATAATACATATATGTATATTGCTCATTCAGTATTTTGAAGCTTTTTGAAATGAAATAATAGAAGTATTAATTGTTTTTTTTATTCCAACATTTAATTAAGATTCCTACTTTTAACTATATATATGAATTATAAGCATAAAAAAATTATATTAACTTTGAAAAATTATATTTAGTGAAATGACCGCACAGGGCAAAAAAAGCGTGACGGTACAATAGCGGCAATGTGATCCAGGGAGGACGCTTAACAGGTTAAAGGTCAACGGATCCCATGTGTAAGTGAAGCTAGATTTTTATGTTTGATATTTGATTGTAGGCTTACATGGGTTACTCACCTAAAAACATTGAAAGCTAAATGTCTTGAGGCTCTGAATCTTTTAAAAGTATTGTCCCATACATCATGGGGGCCAGATCTTAATACTACTGTATTAAAAATTTATACAAGGCCTTGATTTTTTACAAAATTAGTTATGGATGTGAAATATACTCCTCAGCCACCCCAAGCCGGTTAAATATATTAGATTCAATACATCATGTTGGTATTAGATTATTCACAGGAGTGTTTAGAACCTCACCTATCCCAAGTCTCCTTGTTGATGCTGGAGAGTTCTCTCTACACCTTTACCGAATGTCTTCTATTTATAGGTAATGGTTTAGATTGCAAAGACTCCCTAATTCCTTAGCCGTTCTGACTGCAAGCCTTTCAAGGCACTCAACATACTTTGAGCTGCACCCGAAGTCTCCTCAACCTTATGGGTTTCGGGTGAAAAAGTTATTAAACAGTTTTGATATAATTAGAATTAAGGTGCTTCCATTTAGGGTATCATCAACGTCACCATGGAAATTACCTGAGGTATCTTTTTGTAAATATTTTATTAGAGTTAAGAAGAATATGACTGACATTATTAGAGTTAAGAAGAATATGACTGACGTAGAATCCAGGTCTCTTTTTATGGAACATTGTAGAACCTAGGGGATCAACTTTTGTATATACTTATGTCTTCAAATCTTATGCTGGCATTGGATTTGGAGTACATAGTAATGGTTTTAATTGTAGAGGTGCACTTCTTGTAACAGCTTCCATATTTACTGCCGAACTGTATGGCAAACTAACCGTTATTGAGAAAATAGCGTTGGAAAAGTAGGGTAATTTTGCAATTTTTAGTGGTGCAAGGAGTGTTCTTCAAGCTTTAGAAGTTTTTAATTCTAGTAACCCTCTAGTTTTAAAGATTTTAGAATGGCTTTTTATTATTGAACTGAGAGATATAATGGTTCGATTTTTTGTGTTTCAGCACATGTAGGTATGTCTGGGAATGAGAAGGCAGATTTACTGGCGAAGAATGTGGCATCTGAGTTGCTACCAAGAAGGTATCCCATTTCCTGTAATGATTTCCTACCTACCATCAAGAAATTGTTTTTTAATAGATGGTAACAGCACTGGAATAGTCTAGATGGCAATAAAATGAGAGAAGTAACAAAGGTCATATATCCTTGGAGATATGACATGATGCCCCAAAAATGGGAGACGACTCTTTGTCGTCTCTGTATTGGTCACACTCGGTTGACACACGAGTTTCTTCTGAAGGGCTAACACCAACTGTTTTCCAACGATTGTTTAGTACCTTTAACAGCAAGGCATTTGTTGACCGAATGCCGTAATTATGATAACTTAAGAAATAGATATCTGTTTGATGCTCGAGGTAAGGATGGCAGGTTCATCCTTGCCAAGATTCTTGGACATGATGTGTCCTATTATGTGAGCGGCATTTTTAGATTTATTTCAGAAGCAGATCTTTTGATAACTATTTAACTTTTATAATGATATCTTAACTTTTATGGTGTTGATTGAATTCACTTTTATTTTTCATATATAATAAATGATATTGGCGTCAATGACCTTAGATGTCAGGATGCCAGAAAACTTTCAATCAATCAGTCAATCAATCTTCTATTTGTGAAGCCTTTGTTTCCAAACAGCACCATGTGACAGTCTTTTTTTACCTGAAAAATGCATTAGATACTTCATGGAGATATGGTATACTGTACTTAAAACCATTCATGAAATGTTATTAAGAGGAGAGCTACCACTGTTTATCCAATCATATTTTTTTTACATAGTTTTTCAAGTGAGAGTGGGGGAAACTCTATCAGAGAGTAAATGTCAGGAAGAGGGAGTTCGTCAGGGTAGTGTGGTGAGTGTAACCCTGTTTGCATTAACAATTAATGGGATATCCTCAGTCATTCCCCAGGATGTTCTTTCAACACTATTTGTGTGATGATATCTCCATATCATTTGCTGGAGCTAGAATGGCAATGGTTGAGAGGAAACTACAACTTGCAATGGACAAAATTATTCAGTGGGCTGATATGAATTGGTTCAAGTTTTCAACAAGCGAAACTACTATTGTATATTTCTGTCGTATCCGGGGAGTATATCTCGACCCGGATATATACATGAAAGGTCATCGGATCCCACGTGTAAGTGAAGCTAAATTTTTAGGATTAATTTTCGATTGTAGGTTGACATGGGTTCCACACTTAAAGCCGTTAAAAGCTAAATGTCTTGAGGCTCTTAATCATTTAAAAGTATTGTCCCATACATCATGGGGGGCAGACTGTAAAACTATTTTTAAATTATACAATGCCCTAATTTTTTCAAAAATTAATTATAGATGTAAAATATACTCCTCAGCCACCTCAAGCCGATTAAAGCTATTAGATTCAATACATCATGCTGGTATCAGATTGTCCACAGGAGCGATTGGAACCTCTCCTATCCCAAGTCTCCTTGTTGATGCTGGAGAGTTACCTCTAGACCATAGCCGCATGTCTTCCATTATTCGGTACTGGTGTAAGTTATAAAGACTCCTCTTCAACTTTTCAGACTGCAAGCATTGTAAGGAACTCAGATACTTTGAGTTGCACCCAAAATCTCCTCAACCTTATGGCTTTCGAGTAAAACAATTATTAAACAGTCTTGATAAAATTAGAGGTTAGGTACTTCCATTTAAGATGCTATCAACCCCTCCATGGAAATTACCAGAGATATCTTTCTGTAAATATTTTATTAATGTTAAAAAATCATAACTGAATTAGAAGCTTGGTGTGTTTTTTATGGAAAATGTTGAAGAACATAGGGAATCAACATTTATATATACCGGTGGCTCCAAATCTGATGCTGGCGTTGGATTTGGAGTATATAGTAGTTCTTTTGATTGTGGAGGGGCACTTCCTCTAGTATCTTCTATATTTACTGCGGAATTATGTGGCATACTAACCGCTATTGAGAAAATAGCGTTAAAAGAGGAGGGTAATTTTACCATTTAAAGTGATTCAAGAAGTGTCCTTTAAGCTTTAGAAGGTTTTAATTCTAGTAACCCTTTAGTTTTAAAAATTTTAGAGTGGCTTTTAATTATTGGCCTGAAGGGTATAACAGTTTGATTTTGCTAGGTTTCGGCACACGTAGGTGTGTCTGAAAATGAAGAGGCAGATTCACTGGCAAAGAGTGCTGCTGCCGAGTTGCTACCAAGAAGGTCTCCCATTCTTCGTAATGATTTTTTACCAGCAATTAAGAATTCTATTTATAACAATTGGCAACAGCATTGGGATAGTTTCAGCGAAAATAAGGTGAGAGAAATTATGATTGGTATATCCCCTTGGAGGTATAATGGGATGCCCCAAAAATGGGAGACTACTCTTTGTCGTTTCCGCATTGGTCACACCCAGATGACATACGAGTTTATGCTGGCTGGCCAACAACAACCATATTGCGGCAACTGTTTGATACCCTTGACTCTGAGGCATTTGTTGACTAATTGCCCCACTTATAGCACTGAAAGAAATAGATATTTGTTTAAAGGCTCGTGGTGAAGATGGCAGGTTCATCCTTGCCAAGATCCTACGACATGATGTGTCGTACAATGCTAGTGGCATATATAAATTTATATCAGAAGCAGGTCTTCTTAATACTATTTAACTTTTATAACGTATATACTTCTAGTGGCCTTTTTAAATTTTTATCAGAAGCAGGTCTTCTTAATGATATTTAACTTTTATAACATATTTACCTCTCTGGCTTTAATTGAATATTCTTTTTATCTTTATTTATAATAAACGCTATCGGCGTCAATGACCTTCGATGTCGGGATGTTAGAGAACTTCAAATCAATCAATCAATATATATATATATATATATATATATATATATATATATATATATATATATATATATATATATATATATATATATATATATATACACAGTATGTATATATGTATTTATATATACATATATCTATATAATATATATATATATATATATATATATATATATATATATATATATATATATATATATATGTGTGTGTGTGTGTGTGTGTGCAGAAGAACCACAGGGAAAATGAAAATACGAAATATACGCTTTAGTCCAGACTAGTTTCGTGATACTTCCTCTGAGGAAGTATCACGAAACTAGTCAGGACTTGCGCGTATATTTCGTATTTTCTCATTTTCCCTGTGGTTCTACTGCATCTGAGCATCACGTTTTCCTGTGATTTTTACGCATACATATGTGTATATATATATATATATATATATATATATATATATATATATATATATATATATATATATATATATATATATATATATATATATATATATATATATGTGTGTGTGTGTACGTGTGTGTATGTGTATATATACCCTTTATATATATATATATATATATATATATATATATATATATATATATATATATATATATATGTATGTATGTATGTATGTATGTATGTATGTATGTATGTATGTATATATATATATATATATATATATATATATATATATATATATATATATATATATATATATATATATATATATATATATATATATATATATATATATATATATATGAATGTTTTTATATATATTTTTATATATATGTTTACGAGGGGGACCCAAAAGTAACCGGAATAGTGTCATGTGAGACATTTGTTGACCGAATGCCCTAATTTTACTAACTTAAGAAATAGATATCTGTTTGAGGCTCAAAGCGAGGATGGCACGTTCATCCTTGCCAAGATTCTTGGACATGATGTGTCTTACTATGCGAGCGGAATTTTTAGATTTATTTCAGAAGCAGCTGTTCTGGAAACTATTTAATTATAATAATGACCTCTTAACTTTCATGGTTTTAATTTAATTCTCCTTTATTTTTCATATATAATAAATGCTATCGGCGTCAATGACCTTAGATGTCAGGATGCCTGAAAACTTTCAATCAATCAATCAATCATCTCTCTCCTTCACTAACTCCAGTTATTTTGCCGATATTGCCCACTTCTGAACTCTTATTAGAGCAAATTTTTTTCTTCCTTAAGTTAACGAGATGTGGAATTTGGGTTTTCCTTTCTGGCATGATGAAATTCTTGCCGAAACCAGAAAAACAGATGTAAAAAGGAGTGAATATCAGAGATCAAACTGAAAAACATGTACTCACTATGAGGTGTGTGCTAGGACTGAAGGCCGAAGGGTGTAATTACTGTGTAATACCTAGTCTTTTGAGTCAAGGTATCTATATATATGCAATTGTTCATAATTTGTTATATATATAAATGTAATAATTGTCAAGATTTGCAATAACAGAAGAAATATGGCATTTTCTTGTAGGGAACAAAGTTTTTGTTTTATTTAGTTACTTTTACTTATTACCTTGTAACTGAAAACAAGAGGAATTTTGACAAAACATTTTGCATACACATCCTTCATTGCCATACAAAGCTCAGGAAATTTTTACATGATTTTGTGTTTTTCTTCCTATACCCCCATTTATTGGCATACTGGTGGGCCCATTTAAGGTTGGTCCACAAAGGGAAGAATGGTATGAAGTTTGGTATGTATCTGAGGGTTACTCCCAAGTTCAGTATATTGATTACAGAGAAACTTTCTCCCCCACTGCTCTTCTTACATCAGTTCGATTGTTAATGGATGTAGCTGTTCAGTATTATGTTGGTCCATCAAATGGACTTAAAACAGTGTACCTCAATGTCCCATGATTATGAAATGTATATGGAGCAACCACAAGGTTTTGGAAAACAGGATGAAAATGGTCAGAAATTAGTTCTGAAATGCAAAGGGGTAGGAATTGGAATAAAATGTTACATGAACATTTTGTTGAACAAAGTTTTGTTCAATATTTGGATAACACATTTGTGTACACAAAGATTAGCGAAACCACGGTTATTGTCATTGTATGAATCCTGATTATTATAAATCTTACATTACTTTTTGGATTTTAATAAACCAAAATAATTTTATTTATCATAATTTAATCTTAAATGTAGATCCTTTTGTTCAATATCTTGCTTTTATAGGTGAGACGGTCGCTCCTTCATCATCTCTCTCCGGCAAGGACAAGTTTTTAGCAGCAAACTACCGCCCTATTGCATTGACAACTTGTCTCTGTAAAATTATGGAGAAGATGGTCAATGCAAGACTGATGTGGTACCTTGAAAAGAAGGGTGTTTTATCACCGACTTACAGTGGATTCAGAAAAATGCACTCAACGACTGATGTGTTGATAAGACTTGAGTCCTCTATATGTGAAGCATTTACTTCCAAACAGCACCATGTGACAGTCTTTTTTGATCTTGAAAAGGCATATGATACCACTTGGAGATATGATATACTTAAAACAATTCATGAATTGGGATTGAGAGGAGAGCTGCTAATATTTATTCAGGCATTTCTTTCTCATAGAGTTTTTCCAGTGAGAGTGGGGGAAGCTCTATCAGAGAGTAAGTGTCGGGAAGGAGTTCATCAGGGGAGTGTGCTGAGTGTAACCCTTTTTGCACTAGCAATTAATGGGATATCCTCAGTCACTCAGGATGTTCTCTCAACATTATTTGTGGATGATCTCTCAATATCATTTGCTGGAGCTAGAATGACAATGGTGGAGAGAAAAATACAACTCTCAATTGACAAAATTATCCAGTGGGCCGATATGAATGGATTTAAGTTCTCGACAAGTAAAATAACTATTGTCCATTTTTGTCGTATCCGGGGAGTACATCCAGACCCGGATATATACATTAAAGGTCAAAGCATACTATGTGCAAGTGAAGCTAAATATTTAGGTTTAATATTTGATTGTAGGCTTACATGGGTTTCTCACTTAAAAGCGTTAAAAGCTAAATGTCTCGAGGCTCTGAATATTTTAAAAGTATTGCCCCATACATCATGGGGAGCAAACCCCAATACTATTTTGAAATTAAACAATGCCTTGATTTTTTCCAAAATCAGTTACTGATGTGAAATATACTCTTCAGCCACCCCAAGCCGGTTAAAGATATTACATTCAATACATCATAGTGGTATTAGATTGTCCACAGGAGCGTTTAAAACCTCACCTATCCCAAGTCTCCTTGTTGATTCTGGAGAGTTACCTCTAGATCTTTACAGAATTTCTGCTATTATTCGGTATTGGTTTAGATTGCAAAGACTCCCCAATTCTTTAGCCTTTCAGACTGCAAGCCATGTAAGTCACTCAACATACTTTGAGTTACTTCCAAAATCTCCTCAATCTTATGGGTTTTGGGTGAAACAATTTTTAAACAGTCTTGATATAATTAGAATTAAGGTGCTTCCATTTCAGGTATCAACGCGTCCATGGAAATTACCAGAGATATCTTTTTGTAAATATTTTAATTGAGTTAAGAAGAATATGACTGACTTAGAATCCAGGTCTCTGTTTATGGAACATGTTGAAGAACATAGGGGATCTACATTTATATATACTGATGGCTCCAAATCTGATGCTGGCGTCGGATTTCGAGTAGATAGTAATGGTTTTAATTGTAGAGGTGCACTTCCTCTAACAGCTTCAATATTTACTATCGAACTGTATGGCATACTAACTGCTGTTGAGAAAAAAGCGTTGGAAAAGGAGGGTAATTTTACCATTTTTAGTGATGCAAGGAGTGTCCTTCAAGCTTTAGAAGTTTTTAATTCTAGTAACCTTCTAGTTTCAAAGATTTTAAAATGGCTTGTTATTATTGGAAGGAGAGGTATAATGGTTCGATCTTGTTGGGTTCCAGCACATGTAGTTGTGTTTGGGAATGATAAGGCAGATTCATTGGCGAAGAATGCACGATCACAGTTGGTGCCAAGAAGGTATCCCATTCCTTGTAATGTCTTCCTATCTAACATCAAGAAATTACTTTGCAATAAATGACAACAGCACTGGGATAGTCTAGATGGGAATAAAATGAGAGAAGTAACAAATGTCATATCTCCTTTGAGGTATGACATGATGCCCCGAAAATGGGAGACGTCTCTTTGTCATCTCCGTATTGGTCATACTCGGTTGACACACGAGTTTCGGCAGAAGGGCCAACACCAACCATATATTGACGACTGTTTGTTACTTCTAACAGTGAGGCAGTTGTTGACCGAATGCCCCAATTATATTAACTTGAGGAATAGATATTTATTTGAGGCTCGAGGTGAGGATGGCAGGTTCACCTTTGCCAAGATTCGTGGACATGATGTGTCCTGCTATGCAAGTAGCATTTTTAGACATTTCAGAAGCAGGTCTTCTGAAAACTATTTAACTTTTACAATGACATGAAACTTTTAGGGTTTTAATTGAATATTCTTTTATTTATATATATATATATATATATATATATATATATATATATATATATATATATATATATATTATATATATATATATATATATATATGTATATATATAATATATATATATATATAATATATATATAATATATATAATATATATATATATATATATATATATATATATATATATATATATATATATATATATATATATATATATATATATATATATATATATATATATATATATATATATATATATAATGTATATATATTATATATAAATATATATATATATATATATATATATATATATATATATATATATATATATATATATATATAATATATATGTGTAATGATTAGAATAGTTAATATTACATGTTTAAAACAAATGACGTAATATGTCATGTTGGTTGGAAGAGCCAACCCTGGGATTTGCTGTAGTCATTCAAATTGTAAACAGGACGTATAATGCAAACCTATGCAAACCTCGACAAATTGACATTCTTTCTTAACGTCAACACATTGTCTCCTCGTGTGAAAGTTTGTGACGTCACCGGATGCAGGTGTCTTCCGATTTCGTCATGTGGCTAAAGTAAACCAAGCATACGATATCTGTGATATCGATAATTTATTCAGTTCATATCTAAACTTCACCAGAATTGGTCATCTGGACCAACACAGCTTCCTCCAGTGATGGAGATGTTTAACTCTGTTGTTTTATAGAATAAAACTTAAAAACTATTAAGATGTATTCAGTTAATCCATTTTCATACATCTGAAAACAACTCATACTCAATGTGTGCTTAAGTCCAACGGCACGCCAAATAATGGTGGCAGCGATTAAACTCTAAGACAGCGATTAAACTCTAAGACAGCGGTTAAACTCTAAGAATTAGAGAAAAATCTTCAAGACTTCAAAATAATAGCTGTAAAACCAGAGAAATATCTTCAAGACTTCAACATAAAAGCTGTAAAACCAGAGAAAGATCTTCAAGACTTCAAAATAAAAGCTGTAAAACCTGAGAAAGATCTTCAAGAACTCAACATTATCTACAAGAATCTACAATTTTGACTAAGTCCATCAGAAAAGCTAACATCAACATATGTTAGTATACAACCTGAATCTTCAATCAACATCCTAGGAAACCCAAGGACTGGCGTTCAACAATTGCAAGACATATCCAGGAAGAACTACATTCAACAAGAAACTAGAACGAGACATCGCTAACAAAACATCAAGAGAGAGAGAGAGAGAGAGAACGTGTCGACTTCATATATAAGCTAAGTACAGATATTTTGTATTCATTTCAGTTTGGGCAGTGAAGTGTAGTTATCACAAGTCGTTAGTCAATTATTACTGGGGTGAGAGAATTCCTAAAATTTGTTATAAGAAACTCCGAATTCTCATTTAGAATTTTTCTTTCTTTGTGCTAATTCCTTTTTCTTTCAGAAACTCTTGGGGAAATCCTGTACTTCCATAATTTGAACGATATTATCTGAATGTTCATTTAACAAATCCATAATTTTATTGATTGAAGCTAACTGATCCCTTAGTTCTGACATAATCAATTCATCTTTATGAGTCAAGAACTCAATTTTTTTATTTTGATTACTAATTTTAAGACGATTGGAAATTCCTAAACCTAAACTTGCAACAGACCCAAAGATGCTTAATGCAGCATAAATGAACGGATTCCGTCTTTCTTTATGTTCGTGTCCTACGGTCCACATCAAAAGGTCATAAGCCAAAGATCCTGTCTCGCCAGTCTTATTTTTCAAGTCATCAGATAGCATCTCTGCAACTTTTAATGTTGATCCAAGCAAACTCTTAGTAGTCAAATGAAAATGTCTTCTATGCAACTCATCCAATGATGCAGAAAACCTTGAAATGGCGGTTCTTAAGCTAGTGACATCATTCTCTTGAAGAAAAATTGCTTGCATATGCACTTCGACAATTACGTTGGTTGATGTAATAAAAATGTCTTCTTGTCTTTCAACTACATTGCCATATTTAAAATATATATATTTTTAGTCTTAGAACTCATCCCATACGAGAAAAATGTCTGGGCGAACAATATCACTCCCAACAACAAAAAATTCATCTTGGAAACCTGTAACGAGAAAAAATATATGTAATTACTCCTGTATTAAAAAGAAAACTTTTAATCACATAAAACAGAACAGAATTTTCCCTCACTTCTTTTCCTCTCTTTTCTTTTTAATTTCTTATGTGAGCCAATGGTACTATTCTCTCATCCGTGGGTTGGGCTACGTTTTGAATTCTAAACCTATTGGCCGTTAATGTTTCCAAAATGTTAAATGGGCCTTCAAACTTAGGTGTTAGTTTATAATTGAGCCCTTTTCTGACATTGATTTGAATATAGATGTTATCACCCACGGTATATGTTTTAGTTGGTTTCGCTATTTATCATGATTCCTTTTCATTATGATTTGTGATTCTTCTAAATTCTTTCGAAGGATATCATATCGACTTATACTTGCATTTATACACTCTTTTAAAGGATTTGATAGATTAGTTGTAGGCGTTAATACATGGAAAGGTGTTCTAACTGGGGTACCATACAATGCTTCATGCGGTGACATTTTAATTGATATATGATATGAATGATTCAGAGTACTCAGTGCTGCCGGTATTGCAATATCCCAGTTGGGGTCTGATCCCCCTAGTGTTACCCTCAATATATTTAATATCTTCCTATTTGCTCTTTCCACTAGCCCATTCGACTCTAGGTGATATATCATGGTATTAATCTTCTTTATGTTGAGGAATTCACACAATGAGGTAAGAAAGTGATTATTAAATTCACCACCCGAGTCTGAGATTATCATATGTGGAATTCCATGTTTACAAATGTAACACTCGTAAAACTTCCTAGCGCATTCAATCGCAGTTTTAGTTTTAAGCGCTATTAGTTCTGTATATCGAGTTAAAGCATCTATAATTACTAAGAGGTGCTTATTTCCTCTGTCTGACTCGTAAAATCCTGTTAACAAATCTAAATGTATTCTTTCAAAGGGTTGATTGGGCACAGGATAAGCTCCTAGGCTGACAGGTGTTTTCGTATGCCCTTTGTTTTCCTGACATGTGCGACAATTAGCTATGTGTCTTTTTATATCTGTAAGCATTGTATGCCAATAAAACAATGATTTGGCTTTCTGTGACATTAATGAGAACCCAGGGTGTCCATGTAATGGATTTGAATGCAACCAATTCAGGACAGTGGAAATAAGTGAGATTGGTACTACTACCTGGTCGTTAGTTACATGTGGTGTATTGCGGGTTTTCCTTGTCACAGTCCTACACAGAATATTATCTTTGATTATATAATTCTGCTGCTTATACTTTATATATTCCTTTTCTTTATGATTGCCTTTCAAAGCATTTATAATTGTTTCTATTTTCTGATCTTTTCTTTGTGCTAATTCCTTTTTCTTTCAGAAACTCTTGGGGAAATGTTTTGGGATTAGTAACATTGTTGGGGGAATTTTATTATACATATGCGTTTACGCAGTGGACGTCTGTACTCATATAGATATTTTGATAGAATTGAAAGGGTTCAAAGAGATAGAAAAAAAAAAAAAATACAGCAGTCATGGCTCCTCCTGTCAGCCCTACCCCTGGACCTAGTGGTGTAGGCCAGGCTAATCCTCCTCCAATTGTGACGCTTGTAAATGCCAGGTCAGCAATCCTTCCTTTTCAAGGTCGGATCAACGGGTTCTTGCCACAAAATGTGGAGTCATGGATTTCATCCGTTGATGCCCATTTAAATGCCAAACAAATCGTAGATCCTTTTGTACAATTACAAGAAGCTAAAAGTTTTATAGATTTTTCTAAGGGGGATGCGAGTGCGTATTTAAGAGGTGTTTCATTTCAGGAAGCAGTTACTTGGGATGATTTCAAAGTTAGGTTACGCGTGATCTATGGGGGTGAGGAAGCCTTTGATGTAGTGTTAACGTTACGAAATACACTTAATCAAGCCACTATGAATCGGCTTAATGTTATTGAGAGAGCAGCTCTCATAGCTGATAGGCTTAACGAATATCAGGACATTTTAAGTCATTCCACTTGGGTTACTAACGATAACATCTCCGTGAAAGATTTTTTACGATTAATGTATTTAACTTGCATGACACTTATGTTGCCTGAAGCTTTAGTGCGGTGCTTTGATAAGAAGTTAATGCCTGCAAGTACGGAATTGGATGTCTATAAACAGATAAAGAAACACATGTATGTATTTAACTTGCATGACACTTATGTTGCCTGAAGCTTTAGTGCGGTGCTTTGATAAGAAGTTAATGCCTGCAAGTACGGAATTGGATGTCTATAAACAGATAAAGAAACACATGTCCAAGTGTCCAGATCTCGATCCCGTGTTAACTCAAGTTTTTGCTAAGAATGAAACAAAACCACAAACAGTGAACGTAATTAACAGTCCAGTAGCGGGAGTGACGTGTTACAACTGCAAACGTCAAGGTCACATAAGCGCAGACTGTAGAACGAAATTTTGCTCAGTTCACAACACAGCATCACATTCTTATAGTCAATGTTACGCGCGTAAGACACAACAATATCCTAGAAATACGCAGTCAATTCCACAGTCAGTTCCATATGGAAATAAAAAGAAAAATCCTCATTTTAACAATAAGAAGAAACAACAAAATGTCAATGCAGTTCAGAGTCCGAAACAAACAAACACTTCTTCAAATATCGCTGAGCCTGGGCCGTCAAACCAGACCTCGCAAAGTCAGTCAAATTTTCAGAATGTGCAGAGCAAAGCAAATACCACATAGTTAACTCTAGAGGGGAAGAGAGTGATGTTGGGTCAAGGTCATTCATGTCAACATCAATAGTATTGAATAATCAATTTAATGTTTTATCAGATAATTGTGAGACAATAGATTTTCCTATGAAACACATGGCCGAATTAAGTAAAACAGTGCATGCTCCCGTAGATTTGCAACGAATTCATACAATAATAAGCCAAAATGAGTTACGGCCAACCTTATATGCTGTAAATTTAGAACACAAATCCTTTACGTTATTTTTCGACTCTGGTAGTCCACGTAATATTATGGATTTGAAGACACATCATTTGTTGTTTTCGAACTTTCCGATTGAAAAATCAGGAATTAGACTCAGGTATAGGAAATAGTGAATTAAACGTCATAGGCATAACTCATATTCAGTTCAGAGTCGGTAATCGCACGTTTGCCGATACATTTGTTGTTGTAAAAAACATTAATATGTATCCAGCTGTAATTATAGGATACCCATCTATGGGAAATCAAAACATTATCTTAGCTCCTGCCAAGCACGGCGTGTATATCAAAGGGAAATTCTATAAGTCTTCTAATACCTTAAAGTCAGTTTTGGATAAAAAGGAGACGACAAATGTAACCGTAACGTACGTTGAAGAACCAATAACTTGTCTCACTAATAAAGAAATAATGTACGCGACCCAGCAGAATTCTCGTTCACCCGTAATATCATCTTGCACGCAATCTATCGAACCAAACATACCTTCGAATTTAATAATGCAAATAAAGAAAACACTACCGGGATCTGAAATATTAATCCTTTCCGATACTTTGAAAACTAACGGATTGTCTGTCACACAAGCTATTTATACAGTAGGCTCACATCAGCAATGTAATATCGAAGTCTGTAATCATTTAAATAACACTTTAGTAATTCACAAAAATCAACACATCTTGGATGTAGAAGTTTATAAACATCGTATTCTTACCGTTGCTGAAATCAATCACTCTCAATCAGTTGCGGATGAATCCCTTTTGCGATCTATTAAAAATAAAATCAGTAAGGACATTCAAGACGAAGAAATTCAGCAGAAAATTTTTGAACTTTTAACTAAATATCAAGATGTCTTTTCCACTACGGATGGATCCTTAGGAAAAACAGATGTGATCGAGCATCAAATAAGGTTAAAAGACAAGAAAAAAATTATATATGTACCCTCGTACAGACTCCCTATGAAATTTCAGAATGAAATAAATGATGAAGTAGGTAAAATGTTAGAGTAAGGAGTCATTAGAAAATCAAATAGCCCTTATAATTTTCCTTTAATAGTTGTACCGAAAAAAAGATCGAACATGGCGTATCTGCGTCGACTTTCGTCGTCTAAACGAGGAAACGATCCCTGATCGATTCCCAGTGCCATGTACTGACGATATTTTGTCTTTGTTAGGTCAGAATAAATATTTTACCAGTTTGGACTTACTTAAAGGCTTTCACCAGATATCATTAGAAGAAGATAGTATCCCATACACAGCCTTCAGCACAGCCAGGGAACATTATGAATTTTTGCGGATGCCTTTTGGTTTACGTTGTGCTCCTATAACATTTACAAGAATGATTAACATAGTGTTTGGAGACTTGTTAGGGGATATATTGCATGCCTATATGGATGATCTTGTAATCTTTTCCAACACCTTAGAAGAACATCTACGTAAGTTAGAACTAGTACTACAGAGATTAAGACAACAGAACTTAAGGGTAAAGATTAGTAAGTGTGAATTTTTCAAAACAGAATTGGTATATTTGGGTTTCATGGTGTCAAGCCAAGGTCTTAAAGTAGTCCATGATAAGGTGTCGGCTATACGTAATTTTCCCATACCTACTAATGTCAAGGGAATACAGCAATTTCTGGGTTGTAGTGGATATTACAGGCGTTTTATACGCAACTATTCAATAATAGCCGCTCCTTTAACTGATCTTACGAAGAAGGGCGT
>NC_090729.1:87519462-87566962 GCF_036898095.1 Palaemon carinicauda
CCTGAAAACTTTAAATAAATCCATCAATTAGATGGGCGGAGTTAGCTGAGAGCGTTGCCTGGTCGAGCACCGCCAGTACCCTACTTCCATAATATGCCAAGTTGGCAACCTTGACGCAGTGGGAGCCATGCCCCCACGCTAAGCGAATGCTTTACTATAAGTGAATTAAGATAATGTATATATTAAACCGACCCATGCTTAGGAACCAGAGATCCAGCTTGACCCTCCAAAAGAGCCAATGTCCACTAATCCTCTCTCCAGTATCTATCCAGCCACTTCATATCTTCTCTGTAAACCTGCATAGTGTTTCCTCTCAAATGTGAATAGCAATTTCTCTCCAACGTATACTGTGTGTATTGTTGTTCACACGTTGGTGATATTGCGTGTTTAATTCAGAAGTGAAGTGGGTTTATGTAAGTTAATTTATATAGTAAAGTGTTTGTAAACTGGCCCTGTGTAATTAGGTTGAATAGTGAAGTGTATTTATTTTTCCTAAACGTTCAGTAGCTTTTTATAAGCCCCCCATCCTTTGATGAGGATGGGGGGGCTTAGGGATTAGCAGCTGGGCTCTAATGAACAGTGGGAACTACTTTTCCCACTGGACCTCGGTGGCCCAACTGTTGGTCCAACTAAATCAGTCAGCACTTTCTCTTTTCCTTTTGGTTATTTCTTTTTTTTCCCATCTTTTCCTTTTGGGCACGGTATTGTTGACGACTTTGGCTTGTTTGATTATGCTTTGGCTGCTGCTTTGGATTTGGCACAGTGTGGGATGGACAGCATTCCATCCTAACCTGTGCCAATTTTCGACGTCATCACCCTTTGGCAGACCCCATTGGGTGCAGACCAAGTCTGTTAAGAGTCAGGCTCCAGTGATCCGGTTGTAAGTCACCCATATTTGCAGGTAATGGGTGGACGCCAGGCATTGGAGTCGCTGGTGGGAGGGGCTAACCACCCCCAAACACAAACATGGACCTCAGTACAGACAGCTCCAACTCGGATTCTAATAATGTTACATTAGAACCTTATTCACTTCATGTGAATAATAAGAAAATGCTAGAGAAGAAGAGAGAGAGAGAATGAAAAATGATTACAGTACAAAAAGATATAGAAAAGTAGTAGTATTACCTGGTCACTATGAAGTAGTAAATTATGAAAAAAAATTTTATCTTAGAGATGAGCGTGTAAAATGTTTTTTAAAGGTAATAGGGAAAATAGTTACTTTATGTGGAGGGCAGATAAAAAATTTTACCCCAGGGAAATGGAAGTCTCTTGATAGAGACACTATCCCCATTACAAGGTGAAAGGTTAAAAAACACTTAAAAACATTGGATGGTCATATTGTAAAATGTATTTCACACCCTACTTTCAATCAGAGTAGAGGTTGTGATATATGCTCCAGAATTGCTTGTTATAGAGGAAAAAGAAATTGAGGATGAACTGAAAAGTCAAGGAGTAGTAAAGTAAGTCAGGATGAGAAAGAGAGTTGGAGAACAATGTATTCCTCTTGCTACTTTGATTATAACATTTGATCGATACAGATTACCAAATGTTATTATGGCTGGTTTGGCTATCTTTGAAGGTAAAACCATATATCCCTTCACCATTGCGATGTTGTTATTGCCAAATGTATGGAAATTTAAGCAAGAAATACAAGAAAAAAACTAAATAATAAGCCAGCTGTTTGTGCCAACTGTGGAAAAAGTAGTCATGGAGTATGCATAGAAAAACCCTAATTACATACATTGTGGCGAAGCACACCCAGCTACATCTAAATGCTGTGTTATGTTTTATTCAGGCGATTAAGACCATGGAAAGGGTTACTTTTAAAGAGGCTTGTAAAAGAGTGCTTGAAAAGCAGATAAGACCAGGGCAACCTTTTTCAGTGGATCTGAAGAAAAACTTGCCAAATCACTCAGACGAAAATTATATCTCTACTTCTAAGATAAAGAAAACAAATGAAAGTAGTTAAAGAGGTTGAAAGTTCCATCGAAAATCTATATCCAGAAAACTGTAGAAAAAATCAAAAACAGATACTTAAAGATCTAAAAGTTATTCAAAAGCCAACTACTCCAATTCTAAACAATAGTACAAACCTCTCTCAGGCAGTGTCCTTGGCTGATCTGATGGAGGTTCCACTTGAAACCATTTTTACCTGGTAAACCTGTAGTGGGAAGGTGCAAAACCTTGACAGATCACAACCTTTTAACCGAAAAAGAGAGAGAGGACCATCTCTCTCGCCTCCTACCATAAGAAACATATAAGTCCAAGACTTCAAATAAATATGATGTCTTGTCTGCTGATGTTTCTGATCAACTGGAAGGTAAATTGAACCAATCAGAAATTCAAGTTGAGGTCCACCATCCTCCTCAACAATTAGATCAAAAGGACACAAAGAAAAAGAGTAACACAAAACCCACTATATCAAGATCCTCTCTAGAGATTTCCACCGGAAAATATTGTTTAGTTCAAATATTCCTAATGGGAAGACTTCCTCTAAGGTGTCTTCCAAAAAATAAACCATAGTTTTTTCCTCCATTCTGCAATGGAATTGCCAGGGTTTAAGGGCGAAATATGAACAACCTTAGCTTCTCATACGTGAGCACTCCCCTATAACTGTATGTCTACAAGAAAGCAAGCTCGATGCTAATTACTCCTTGTCCTCGAGAGTATGTTAGATATAGGACACCATATGATCAACGAGCAGGGAGCCATGGGGGAAGTCTTATATACGTTCATCGAGATGTTCCCCAAATACCTTTGTCTATATGTACCCCTCTGCAGGCAGTGGTTGTACAGATTGATTTAGGGAGAAAATACACAATCAGTTTTCTTTAATTGCCTCCAAATGATAACATCTCATATGATAATATAGAAGAGATGATTAAACAACTCCCAAAACCTTTTCTCTTACTAGGAGATCTTAATAGTAGACATCCTTTATGGGGTGATGTTTTGGCAAATGCAAGGGGTAATAATATATCATCCAATTTTTGGCGAATGAAAATATCGAAACTCCTTAATACAGGAGAGGCCCACAAATTTTCATGTTTCAGACAGGTACCTTGTCCTGCATTGACCTATCAGTTGCAAGCCCTAACTGTCTTCTCGATTTTAATTGGAGAACATTAGATGATTGGCATACTAGTGATCATGCCACCAACCATGATAAACACTAACAATGGTCCCACCTTTACAGAGATGGCCTCGATGGAATCTTGATAAGTCGGACTGGGATAGATTTCGGGAGTTAAGTGAAATTGAAGGAAATGCAGAACAGTTTTGAAAGTGTTGATGATGCCATAGACTTAATGGAACTCTTCACACAGCAGGAGTCAATTCCATTCCCAAAATAACAGTGATATTCAGACGATGAGCAGTCCCCTAGGCGTCATCAGAAACTAAACTGCCCTGCACAGCCACAAGAAAGTCTTTAACTCGATAGCGCATGCGCCGTACTGAGGAGAATATACAAGAAATGTAGAGCACAGTTTTCGTCGTGTCATGAAAGAAGCTAGGCGCCAGTCTTGGATGTCATTTGTTTCCTCCATTAACAGTAGAACACCAACATCATCTGTGTGGAGGAAAGTCAAAAAGATAGCAGGCAAATTCACCCCAGACCCACCATCAGTGTTGAAGGTAAATGGCCAGTATACGACTGGAACAACCGAACTTAGTAATGCCCAGCCTAACCGTTTTTTCAAATGTATCGTGCAAGTGTGAAGCAGCTCCTGGTCACCAGTATAGGAACATTGAGGAAAAGAAAGTTTTAAAATTCGCAAAAATAAAGCAAGAGTCATACCAATTTTCCTTTTACTGAAAGAGAATTTGATTCTTCTCTAGCTACGTGTTACGATACAGTCCCTGGACCCGATGAAATTCCATATGCAATGATTAAACACGTACCTTTTAATACAAAGTTATTCATTTTAAGCATTTTTAATAGATTATGGCATGATCATAGTTATCCAAGTGTTTGGGGAACTAGCCATTATTTTAGCCTTTTTAAAACCCGGTAAGGACAAGTTTTTAGCAGCAAATTATAGGCCAATTGCATTGACATCTTGTTTGTGCAAAATCATGGAGAAGATGGTCAATGTAAGACTGATGTGGTGCCTTGAAAAGAAGGGTATTTTATCACCCATTCAATGTGAATTCAGAAAAATGTACTCAACGACTGATGTGCTGATACGGACTTGAGTCCTCCATTTGTGAAGCCTTTGCTTCCAAACAGCACCGTGTGATACCACATGGAGATATGGTACACTTAAAAGAATCCATGAGCTTGGATTAAGAGGAGAGCTACCACTATTTATTCAGTCATTTCTTTCACATAGAGTTTTCCAAGGGAGAGTTGGGGAAACTCTATCAGAGAGTAGATGCCAGGTAGAAGGAGTTCGTCATGGTAGTGGGCTGAGTTTAACCCTTTTTGCACTAGCAATTAATGGAATATCCTCAGTCATTCCCCGGGATGTTTCTCGCAACATTATTGGTGGATGATCTCTCCATATCATTTGCTGGAGCTAGAATGGTAATTGTTGTGAGAAAAATACAACTCTCTATTGATAAGATTATCCAGTGGGCCGATATGAATGGATTTAAGTTCTTGACAAGTAAAACTACAATTGTCCATTTCTGTCGTATCCGGGGAGTACATCCAGGACCCATATATATACCCCAAAGGTCAACGGATCCCATGTGCAAGTGAAGCTAAATTTTTAGGGTTGATATTTTATTGTAGGCTTACATGGGTTTTCTCACTTAAAAGCATTAAAAGCCATATGTCTTGCGGTTTTGAATCTTTTAAAAAGTATTGTCCCATACATCATGGGGGGATAGACTGCAATACTATTTTTAAAATTATACAAGGCCTTGATTTTTTCCAAAATTAGTTAGGTATGTGAAAATATACTCCTCAGCCACCCTAAGCCAGTTAAAAATATTAAATTCCATACATCATGCTGGTATTAGATTGTCCACAGGAGCATTTAGAACCTCACCTATCACAAGTCTCATTGTTGATGCTGGGGAGTTGCCTCTAGTTATTTACCGAATGTCCTCTATTATTCGGTATTGGTTTAGATTGCAAAGACTCCCTAATTCTTCAGCCTTTAAGACTGCAAAGCCTTTTAAGGCACTCAACATACTTTGAGTTGCACCCAAAATCTCCTCAACCTTTTGGGTTTCGGGTGAAGCAATTATTAAATAATCTGGATATAATTAGAATTAAGGTAACTTCCATTCAAGGTATCATCAACGCCTCCATGGAAATAACCTGACATATCTTTATGTAAAATACTTTATTGGAGTTAAGAAGAATATGACTGACTTAGAATCCAGGTTTCTTTTTATTGAACATGTTGCAGAACATAGGGGATAGACTTTTATATATACTGATAGCTCCAAATCTGATGCTGGCGTTGGATTTGGAGTACATAGTAATGATTTTAATTGGAGAGATGCACTTCCTCTAACCGCTTCCATATGTACTGCCGAACTATATGGTATACTAACCGCTATTGAGGAAATAGCTTTGGAAAAGGAGGGTAATATTATAATTTCTGGGGTCCGACCCGTGCCGCCCAGTGAAATGCTCCTTTAACATCATTTCTAAGGTAAAAACTGCTATGAATTTACCAGAGAAAAATTTGTATAGGAATGCTAGGTTAAACCCAGCTCGCTCACCTTAATAAGGTGTCGGTATAATACTGGGGCGCTGAATAAATCACAACCAGAGGCCTCGCATCATTAAGATATCTCCTGTCAACATCCCCGAACAGCGAGGTGCTGTTCCACATCCTACTACTACTAGCAATCCCACGCCAGTGACGTCACTCCTTTTTCATAGCACCACTATTTAATCCTTATTTTGCCTTAGTGTGTGAATTTCGCTGGTTTTTTCTGGATTTACCTCAAGATGTCGGACTCCAATGTCACTCCATCTAAGTTAAGTACCAGATCTATGAGTTTTGAGATTTTGGAGGGGGCCTTGCCCTTTTTTGCTCAGATTTTAACAGTTTTATTTTTCACGACCACGTGTGGGTCTTTCATGGCGCTCGGCTCCCTCCTCTCTCTCTCTCTCGTTCGTTCTTAACGATTTTCAATAAGTCCTCCATACTGATTGTTTCTTGTTATGAACCTTATGGATATCCACGGTTCACACACCGTATTAATCTTATATTGTCCTGTTTTTATGATAACAGTTTTTACATATACGTGTGCATATTTTCGGTAGGTTGGCATGCCTGATCGCCTTCGGCGTTCTATTTCACATATTATTACTTGGATTATTTACGTTCGCACGCCACGGACTTGCTTATCATTTTATGCGTCATTTGTTTGCTTGCATTAGCTCGAGGGGCTTTCATGAGTCAGATATTACATATTAGTTTTCATTTTGTTAGCACTTCACTGACTCTATGTTATGTTGGTAGGCCTGCCTACTCTCAGCGCCGTCAGGCTTGTTTTTCTCCTGTCTCATGTTCGCTCCCTCGTTTGTTTTACGATTGATCTATAGCTAATTTTATTATTATTATCATCCAGCATGCCTTCCTATATTATTTTACCATGTGTTATGTTTATTATAGTGTTATTAGTCTTTCCGCGTGATCATATCAATCGTGGGTCTGGCAGGTTGGTATACCTGCTATCGCCCCACTCCTAGCCTCTTCCTGCCGAAGCCCTACCCCAGGGTTCCCTCCCTCTCTCTCTCTCTCCCGATCGAGTTTGAGTCACTTTATAGCGCTATGTACCCCTCCCCTGGGCATCCGCTTTGCACGAGCGGTTCCCGTTGATCTGTGAGGCATACTATTATTATACATTAACGTACATTACTTACTCTTTCCAGTACTCTACCCGGTCGTAGTCGTTTTCTTTCCGTCGCTCGTTTGGCCAACGATCGGCGGGAAGTTTTCTGCTCGGTCCGTGGTACCTTGTTATGTTATATTATTTATTAAGTTTTGTACGTGCTACTCCCCCGGTCCCGCACGTCACGGACCCGTTAAAGATCCCTTTCCCCCCTCTAGTGTCACGCACCTCACAGACCTTATAGATATATATATATATATATATATATAAATATATACATACATACATACATACATACATATATATATACATACATACATACATACATATATATATATATATATTATATTATATATATATATATATATATATATATATACATATATATATATATATATATATACATATATATATATATATATATATAAAGACTTTCATTACGGGATCCCCGGAAGTAGCTTTTATACATTACCATCCGGTCGAGTTGTTTGGTTGCGCCTCTGGTGCCAACGTTACTCATTCTTACTTGGATTAACTTTATATATTAGTCACATATATATATATATTATATATACGATCCTTGTTCTCGACCTTCCCTTCCCTCTTTTGATATGATCACGGTTACGGTCTGAATTAATTTCAATTCCTTTTACAATCAAAATAGTTCTGTTATTTTGATATTGATATTTAAGCAATTCGGACCCCCGGGTCCCGATTTGCTTACATTCAATATACTTTATGGCTATATATAAAAGATTTATATCATGATATTGACATATATATACGTAGATATTTAAGCTCCGGGCCCTCTGGACCCCTAATTTGCTTTCATTTAAGATACTCATGTATCTTTTGTCTTACAGACTGTACGTATATAAACATTGTTATCATGATATTGATATATAAATCTTCTATCATGATATTGATATCATTTAAGCACCCGGGGCCCATGAGCCCCTATTTGCTTTCCTTCAGGATTCCTAATGTATATACTGAATAGAAAACATTTTTATCATGATATTGATATATAAATCTTTTATCATGATATTGATATCATTCAAGCACCCGGCCCTCTTAATGAGAGAATGCCTTGATGAAGTCATTAAGCTTCAGCACGGCATTTAATTCCCGTGCTGAAACTTGGTGACGGGCAAGAGGGCTCCCGAACTTGGGGAAATTGCTCCCCCAGTTCGAATCTAAATTTCTCTCTTTTACCTTTTTCTTTTTCTCAATACTACTTCGACCTTATCCTAATTTCACAAACTTTCTTTAGTCTTGCTTTCCAAACTCTATGAGAAAAATTTCCTTCATTATATGTGTGTATATATTATGTACACATATATTTATTTATTTTTTTTTTTTTCTTTTCTCCTATGGCTTGGATGTTTTCACATCCATTGTAGCCCCGGCGGGGATGTTCATACATCCTTTATTGATGCCTGCTTTGATGAGTGGGAGGAGGTATCACGGTTGGGAGGTGTTTGCATTCAAAGCTATATATGAGAGTATTGGATGATTTCAGCCATCCCGAAGATGGTTTGGACCTTTTTGGCGGAACTATTCTCAAGTGTTGGGTCTTCGGAATCCAGGGGGATCCAATGCTTGGGGTAGGACTCTCGGCTTTTGGCCGGAAGCCCGTCATTATAGATATGGGGAGGATGATTCCATAATTTCTTGGTCTCAGTCCTAACAGGCGGGTTCAGCTTACACCTGTGCCTCTATATCTGTTTTGATGCTATCCTTCGGGTAGGGTATGGAGTGGACCATCTGGGAAGTATACTCTCATTGTGCCGATAGTAGAGAGTGCAAATTTCCTTTCCGACGCGTGATGGCCTAACATTCTCGAGCAGGTACATCAAACTAACTCTTTTCCCTCTCTTTACTATAATGGACTCTTTAAGGAACGAACCCCCATCCCCTGGATACGCTGACTCTCCCCCGGCACTGTTGACGACCTCTGCTAATGTGATAAGGGATAGCTCTGTTGATGACCTCGGAACGGGAAAGGACCATTCTACTGATATTTCTAAATCGAGTAATTTGGGTAACACGAGGAAACTTCGAATCCTCCATGTTACACAAATTTCAATAGAAACAAATTATGATGATCTATGTAAAACATTTGAATGCTATGGATGCATAAAAGAAATAAGGATGAAACTTGAAGCTGAAACTTGGGATTCATAGATATCTTATAGTAGTTATGACGAAGCATTTAGTGCAATAAGTAATTTGAATAATATTAAAATTAATAACTTGAATGTCGCGGCTGCTCTCTGCGATAAGGTACCAAAAGATTTAGATGTGTACAGGCCTGCCGATTGGTTGGAAAAAGGCGCAGATTTAGTCATGCCCTCCCAGAGAAATCCAAAACCACCGATGTGGCTTATAGCTGAATCAAAGGGGGTTACAGGGAATTATTTTAAAATATGATAATTGATTCAGAAAAAAGTAGGAACTATTGCACCAGGCGATATATCTCGTTTCGGAAAAAATAGTTTTCTTATCCATGCCAAATCCAGTACACAGTCGGTAATATTGTCCAATATGAAAATAAATAATGATGACATTAAGTTAGATGTCAAACCCCACCTAAATTTTAGCTACGGAAGGGGCGTAGTTTTTAACAGAGACCTATATGATTTTACAGAGGAGGAGATACTGGCCATGTGTCCATTAAATGTTTGGAAAGTTCATAAAGTCCCAGGTACATCAATGATAATCCTTACGTTCCAGGATGCTGATGTACCTTTTCATATTATTATCGAGAACGAAAGGATTAAAGTAAGACCCTTCAAGCAGAAGCCATTGCAATGCTTTAATTGTTTTAAATTTGGGCACCCGTCCAAAGTTTGCAAAAATGAGAAGATGTGTGGTATTTGCTCTAAATCTTACCATGGAGAGTGTGCACTTGGAGCCAGGTGTTTAAATTGCAGCTCGAATCACAAATCCACAGACAAGATTTGCGAGCTATATAAGTTGGAGGAAGCTGCCCTCAACAAATCAAACTTAGAACACATAAGTGTGACCCATGCCAAAAGATTATTAAATAAATCAAATACATATGCTAAGGCATTAAAATCAAACCAACCTAGCACTGCCAATAGCTCCAAAAAAAGTATACTATCTGACAAAATGTCAAATAACGAGGTAACCTTATCACCTCCTGAGGCTTTACCATGGTGTATTAACACTAGGTCATTGCCCATTGCTGTACAGCCTTCAGCCGCCATTACAAAAAGTAATACAAACCTCTCTCAGGCCATGTCCTTGCCTGATCTGATGGAGGTTCCACTTAAGACTAACTTACCTGATGCACCTGTTGTGGGAAAGGTGCAAAAACCTCGAATCCCACCATCTATTAATTGCAAAAGAGAGAGACCTCCATCTCTCTCTCCACCCTCCATTAGAAACGTTAAGGTTATGACATCAAATAAATTTGATGTTTTGTCTGTTGATGTTTCTAATGAACCAGAAGATGGACTGAATAAATCAGAAATTCAAGTTGAGGTCCACCATCCACCTCAACAAATAGATAAAAAGAATACAAAGAAAATCACCAACGTTAAACCCAACATAACAAGACCACCTCTGAAGAAACCTACTGGTAATAATGTTAGATTAAAAACTGCTAATGGGAAGACCTCATCCAAGATGTCTTCCAGAAATAATCCATAGTTTTCTCCTCCATTTTGCAATGGAACTGTCAGGGTTTGAGGGCGAAATATGAAGAACTTAAGCTCCTAATTCATGAGCATTCCCCCATAATTGTATGTCTACAGGAAAGTATGCTTGATTCTAACACTCCTAGTCCTCGAGAGTATGTTAGCTATAGAACACCATATAATCAACAAGCAGGGAGCCATGGCGGAAGTCTCATGTACATTTGTCGAGATGTTCCCCAAATACCCATGTCTATACGTACAACCCTGCAGGCAGTTGTTGTACAAATTGATATAGGGAGAAAATATACAATATGCTCTCTGTACTTACCTCCAAATGATAATATTTTATATGATGATTTAGCAGAGGTCATTCAACAACTCCCTCAACCTTTTCTCTTACTGGGAGATATGAATGGTAGACATCCTTTATGGGGTGATGTTTTGGCCAACACAAGGGGCAATATTATCTCATCAATTGTGGAGAATGAGGATGTGGGACTCCTTAATACAGGAGAGCCCACACACTTCCATGGTCAGACAGGTACTTTGTCATGCATTGACCTTTCAATTGCAAGCTCTAACTGCCTTCTTGATTTTGATTGGAGGACATTAGATGATTGGCATACTAGTGATCATGCACCAATCATTATAAACACCAACAAGGGTCCGCCTTTGCAAAGATCGCCACGTTGGAATCTAGACAAGGCAGACTGGGTTAAATTTTGGGAGCTAAGTGAAATCGAAGGGAGAGCAGAACAGTTTGAAAGTGTTGATGATGCCATAGACCTACTGAATGGAACTCTTCATACAGCAGGAGTCAATTCAATTCCCAAAACAACAGGGTTATTCAAACAACGACCAGTCCCGTGGTGGTCTTCAGAACTAACTGCATTCCACAGAGCCACAAGAAGATCTCTAACACGATTGCGTAGACGCAGAACTGATGAGAATTTAATAATGTACAAGAAATGTAGAGCACAGTTCCGTCGTGCCATGAAAGAAGCAAGGCGCCAGTCATGGATGTCTTTTGTTTCCTCTATTAACAGTAGAACACCACCATCTTTTGTGTGGAGGAAAGTAAAAAAGATAGCTGGCAAATTCACCCCCAACCCACCACCAGTGTTGAAGGTGAATGGCCAGTATGTAACTGAAGCAAATGAAGTTAGCAATGCCCTGGCTAATCATTTTTCAAATGTATCCAGCAAGTGTGAAGGAGCCCCTGGTCACCAGTATAGGAGCACTGAAGGAAAGAAAATTTTAAATTTTGCAACAAGAAGGGAAGAGTCGTATAATTCTCCTTTCACTGAAAGAGAATTTGATTCCGCACTTGCTCATTGCAACGATACAGCCCCTGGACCCGATGGAATTCCATATGCAATGATTAAACATGTACATTTTAATACAAAGCTATTTATTTTAAGCATTATTAATAGAATATGGCATGATCATAGCTACCCAAGTGTTTGGGAACTAGCCATTATTTTAGCCTTTTTAAAACCCGGTAAAGACAAGTTTTTAGCAGCAAACTATCGTCCTATTGCATTGACATCTTGTTTATGTAAAATCATGGAGAAGATGGTCAATGCAAGGCTGATATGGTACCTTGAAAAGAAAGGTATTTTATCACCGATTCAATGTGGATTCCGAAAAATGCACTCAACGACTGATGTGTTGATACGACTTGAGTCATCTATTTGTGAAGCCTTTGCTTCCAAACAGCACCATGTTACAGTATTTTTTGACCTTGAAAAGGCATATGATACCACATGGAGATATGGTATTCTTAAAACCATTCATGAATTGGGATTGAGAGGAGAGCTGCCACTATTTATTCAGGCATTTCTTTCACGTAGAGTTTTTCAAGTGAGAGTGGGGGAAACTCTATCAGAGAGTAAGTGCCAGGAAGAATGAGTTCCTCAGGGTAGTGTGCTGAGTGTAACCCTTTTTGCACTAGCAATTAATGGGATATCCTCAGCCATTCCCCAGGATGTTCTCTCAACATTATTTGTGGATGATCTCTCAATATCATTTGCTGGCACTAGATTGGCAATGGTTGAGAGAAAAATCCAACTCTCTATTGATAAAATTATCCAGTGGGCTGACATGAATGGATTTAAGTTCTCGACAAGTAAAACTACCATTGTCCATTTTTGTCGTATCCGGGGAGTACATCCAGACCCGGATATATACATTAAAGGTCAACGGATACCATGTGTATCGGAAACCAAATTTTTAGGTTTGATATTTGACTGTAGACTTACATGGGTTTCACACCTAAAAGCGCTAAAAGCTAAATGTGTTGAAGCTCTGAATATCTTAAAAGTATTGTCCCATACATCATGGGGGGCAGACCGCAATACTATTTTAAAATTATACAAGGCCTTGATTTTTTCCAAAATTAGTTATGGTTGTGAGGTATATTTTTCAGCCACCCCAAGCCGGTTAAAAATATTAGACTCGATACATCATGCAGGTATTAGATTATTTACTGGAGCTTTTAAAACCTTGCCTATCCCAAGTCTCCTTGTTGATGCTGGAGAGTTAACTCTAGACCTTTACCGAATGTCTTCCATTCTTCGGTATTGGTTTAGATTGCAAAGACTCCCTAACTCTCTAGCCTTTCAGACTGCAAGCCTTGTAAGACACGCATCATACTTTGAGTTGCACACAAAATCTCCTCAACCTTATGGCTTTCGGGTGAAACGATTTTTAAGTAGTCTGGATATAATTAGAAATAAGGTACTTCCATTCAAGGTATCATCAACACCTCCATGGAAATTACCTGACATATCATTTTGTAAATACTTTATTGGAGTTAAGAAGAATATGACTGACTTAGAATCCAGGTCTCTTTTTATGGAACATGTCGAAGAACATAGGGGATCGACTTTTATATATACTGATGGCTCCAAATCTGATGCTGGCGTTGGATTTGGAGTACATAGTAATGATTTTAATTGTAGAGGTGCACTTCCTCTAACAGCTTCCATATTTACTGCCGAACTGTATGGCATATTAACCGCTATTGAGAAAATAGCTTTGGAAAAGGAGGGTAATTTTACAGTTTTTAGTGATGCAATGAGTGTTCTTCAAGCTTTAGAAGTTTTTAATTCTAGTAACCCTCTAGTTTTAAAGATTTTAGAATGGCTTTTTATTATTGGACGGAAAGGTATAACTGTTCGATTTTGTTGGGTTCCAGCACATGTAGGTGTGTCTGGGAATGAGAAGGCAGATTTACTGGCGAAGAATGCGGCATCCGAGTTGTTACCAAGGAGGTATCCCATTCCATGTAACGATCTCCTACCTTACATCAAGAAATTGGTTTGTGATAAATGGCAACAGCACTGGGACAGTCAAGACGGCAATAAAATGAGGGAAGTAACAAATATCATATCACCTTGGAGGTATAACATGATTCCCCGAAAATGGGAGACGACTCTTTGTCGTCTCCGTATTGGTCACACACGGTTGACACACGAGTTTCTGCTGAAGGGCCAACACCAACCGTATTGCGAGGACTGCTTAGTACCTTTAACAGTGAGGCATTTGTTGACCGAATGCCCTAATTTTACTAACTTAAGAAATAGATATCTGTTTGAGGCTCAAGGTGAGGATGGCAGGTTTATCCTTGCCAAGATTCTTGGACATGATGTGTCTTACTATGCGAGAGGAATTTTTAGATTTATTTCAGAAGCAGGTCTTCTGAAAACTATTTAACTATTTTAATGACTTCTTAATTTTTATGGTTTTAATCGAATTCTCTTTTAATTTTCATATACAGTAAATGGTATCGGCGTCAATGACCTTAGATGTCAGGATGCCAGAAAACTTTCAATCAATCAATCAATCAATCAAGCACCCGGGGCCCCCGAGCCCCTATTTGCTTTCATTCAGGACTCCTGATGTATATATATATATATATATATATATAGAACATTTATATCATCAGGATTCCTGATGAATATATATGAAACTTTTTTACCATGATAGTGAAATATATAATTTGCTTTCATTCAGGACTCCTGATTTATATATATATAAAACATTTTTATCATGATATTGATATGTAAATTTTTTAGCATGTTATTGCTATAATTTAAGAATCCGGGGACCCTGAGCCCCTATTTGTTTTCATTCAGGATTCCTGATGAATATATATAAAACATTTTTATCATGATATATATATATATATATATATGTATATATATATATATATATATATGTATATATATATATATATATATACATATATATATATATATATATTGTGTGTATATATATATATATATATATGTATATATATATATATGTATGTATGTATATATATATGTATATATATATATATATATGTATGTATATATATATATATATATGTATATATATATATATATATCTATCATGATAAAAATGTTTTATATATATTCATCAGGAATCCTGAATGAAAGCAAATAGGGGCTCAGGGGCCCCGGATTCTTAAATTATAGCAATAACATGCTAAAAAATTTACATATCAATATCATGATAAAAATGTTTTATATATATATATAAATCAGGAGTCCTGAATGAAAGAGGCTCTGATTTGATTGGATAAGGTCCCAAAGGAAACTGTTAGTTTTCCTAAAGAACAGGCACAGTCTGTCTTGGTCCGCATGTTCAATGAGTGGGATTGCTTGAACACAATGATTACGGCCTACAAAAGTTCATATACTATGTTTGTGGCCGACGACCGGACCCCTACCCCATGTGCGACCAAGATCATAGAGACGGTCTTTCAGGCTATCAAGGAAGAGAAGCCTTTACCTCACCTCAGGGAGACCGACTTACCCTCCCTTCTCTTTCCGGGAGACATTGAATGTTGGCGGATCGCCCCAGCTACCTTTTCGGTAGGTAAGTTGAGCCCGGACTGTGCCTCGACGCAGTTCAGCGAACGGCTTCCCAAACTCCCGGAGTCTCTCATTAAATTGGAATATGAGTCGAGGTGTAGATTCAGCAGATCCCTTAATTCAGTTGCCCTTTCTGAATTGACTGTCGCCACTTACACCGACAAGGACCTCCTTAAGGCCCTCACTAAGTCGCTTTTGCAAAACTTTATGGCTGACGCTCATGATTTTGCAAATGCCAGGACCCATTGTCGACGACACGTTCTATCCGAAGCCACGATTAGGGACGAACCTAATAGGCTCATCAAAGCTCCAGTCTGGGGCCCAGATCTTTTCCCAGGGGACTTAGTTAACTTGGTCCTTAGCGAGGCAGCTAGAGCCAACCAAAACCTCAAGGTTAGGTGGGGCCTGGTTTCAAAGAGGAGATATGAGCCTACTAGTACCCCAATTTGAGGTAGGAAGAGATTGAGCCCCTTCCAATCTTCCCAATTCAGGCAACCTCTGCAAGTAGTTCAACCGGTCTCAGTCCACGGAAAAACTGCGTTCCTTCACAAAAGATCTGCTACTAATGAATGCAACCCAAAGTTTATGTCGCTTAAGATTTCACGGACGCTTGTTCAGTGTGCCAAAGAAAGACTCAGACAAACGAAGAGTCATCCGGGACCTGTCTCGTTTAAGTTCCTTCACTCGTTGCGACAAATCCCATATGCTTACCGTTTCGCAGGTGTGGACCTTACTTCTCCGTGGGGCCGTCACCACCTCCATCGATCTTACAGATGCCTACTATCACGTTCCAATAGCAAGGCATTTTCGTCTTTTCCTGGGCTTCAAGCTAGGCAAACAAGCCTATGCATTCAAAGTGATGCTACAGGGGCTCAACATACCACCCAGAATCTTCACCAAACTAGCAGAGACAGTAATTCAAGAGCTTCGGACTCAGAGGATAATCTAGATGATTAGCTAATCTGGTCAGACAATGCCCCGATTTCCCGCGTACCAATGAACAAAGTCCTCACCTTCCTTCGACAACTGGGATTCCAAGTCAACCTCGAGACATCCCGCCGGGTCCCACAGACCAAGTTTCAATGGCTGGGACTACAAGGGGACCTGTTCTCCCATACGCTGTGCCTCCCCAAAGCCAAAAGGAAGGTGATAGCGAGGAATACAAAACAATTTCTAAGGGAAAAGTTGACCTTCCAACGGAGCCGAGAGTGGATCCTAGGTTCCTTACAGTTCGCCTCCGTGACAGACATCGTCCTGAGGTCCGAACTCAAGGACATAAACAGAGTGTGGCGCTCCAGAGCAACCGCAATACGCCGAGACAGACGTGCTCGCCTTTCCCCAACCCTGAGAAAAAGTCTGCAGACTTGGACGAAAATCAAGAATCTTTCCAAGTCGGTTCCTTTACAACACAAGAAGGTCCAAGGGTTATGGTCACCGGTCTTACAACAAATGCACGTCAACGTCCTAGAGGCCATGGCAGTCTTCCTCACTTTAAAATGTCTCAATCCAGCCTGGAATCTCCATATCAGACTGGTTCTCGACAGTGCAGTCATAGTACACTGCCTCAACAGAGAAGACTCCAGATCAGCCCAAATAAACCACATCATGTTGAAGTTTTTCTCCATGGCAGCAATGCACAAGTGGCACCTGTGAGCAGTCCATCTAGCAGGAGTCCGGAATGTGGTAGAAGTCTTACTTTTCCGGACGACTCCGCTAAAGTCGGAACGGTCACTAGACAATCGATCTTTCAAGTGGATGATATCTCAAGTCCCGGGTCTCCAGGTGGATCTGTTTGCGTCGAAATCCACTCGCAAAATAGATTGTTACGTAGCCCCCAACCTGGACCCTCAGGCTTATGCCATGGACTCTATGATTCTAGATTGGAATACCTGGAAGACGATTTATCTGTTTCCTCCGGTGAACCTCCTGCTGAAAGTTCTGCACTAAAAAGTGTCAACTTTTTCGTTAATTGTCAAAATTAAATATTTCCATAAATTAATTTCTAGGGAAACAAGTGATTGTATATTTATTTTTAAGTATCATTTTGTCTTAGTCTAATGTTTAGTTTAGATTTAATATTTCAAGTGATTTATTTTTGGTGCTATTTTTTTTTTATTATTATTATTTATAAAATATGTTTATTTTTGTAAAGTGTTTCTTATTTAGATCACCAATATTTATTTCAGTGCTTTGCTCTTATCCCCTGAGTAAGAACCAAAGTAATAGGTTGATTTAAGAATAGTTCCCTTAAAAGTAAAGTAATCACCCATTTTTTTTTTCAGTTTTTTAGTGTAACGTAACAAGACCTATTAAATATTCATTGTTCATATATATCATCGTCTGGGAGTTGCGTATTATTCTATGAGCTCGGAGGATTTCTCTTGTGTATCAGATTCTGTAATATGAACGGGTGAGTTTTGTAACTTGGGCATTTACGTAATTCGCTAGTTGTAATATATATTTTCTGGTGCCCAGACCCTGGGAACTAACGAGTCTGTTTAAAATAGAGGTGATAGCAAGACCATGTTTTGATTAAAGGTTCGACCAGTTTGTTTATCGGATTTCGTGTAATGATATGATATATTTTTTGGAGAGGTATAATTTTTTGGAAAGTACAAAATAGCACAGTTTATTGTACAGGATTTTTTGAAAAACCCAGTTGTTCAGGAATTGTCGGAAGCTAATGTAACCAAAGCTCAGTGGCTCACTATTTTAATGGCATGTGATTGTCATGCAACTGGTGGAATGATTAAACCCCAAATCAAGTGTCTAGCCTTAGAAGCATTGATAAACTCAGGAAAGTTGCCACAAGAAGATATTCCAGCAGCTTGCAACTTTTTGGAGAAGGCTGAAGCAGAATTCGTAGAGAAGCAAGTATCAGATGACCCACAGACTGAAGGAATGAAAGCAAAAATGAATGTAGAGGCTGAGATTAGATGAATTGCAGTGGAAGAGAATTTGATTAATTTGAAGATGATGGCAGAGAGAGAGAGAGAGAGAGAGAGAGAGAGAGAGAGAGAGAACTGGAACTGTTGAATGCTTGTGCAAGGTTGTCACCAACTCAGTTGAACATGATGGCAGAAGAGAGAGAGAGAGAGAGAGAGAGAGAGAGAGAGAGAAGATGCAAGATATGCCAGGGAATAGGAACTGTAGAATGCTCATGCAAGGTTATCGCCAACTCAGACAGGGGTGACCCCGGCTATGCACTATCCCGTGTTTAATGTGGCTAAGGCAGGGAGGTTGATCCGCAAATTCATGAAAGAAGCTCCTGACAAGTTCTTCAATCATTTGGAAATGGTCACGTTGACTATGGAATGGCCAGAAGATAAATGGTCTGTGTTATTGCAGAGTGTTCTTATTGGAAAAGGATGCAGTGCATATCTTTCCTTATCTCAGGACCAGAGAAAGGAGTATCAAGAAGTTAAGAGGAGTGTGCTGCAAGTGTATCAGATGACCCCTGAATATTATAATGAAGATTCCAAAATTCAATGACTTTCCTGGGTTACGCTTACAAGGTATGACAATGTTTTAAGAGATGGATAGAGGCTGTTAAAGTGAGAGTGATGGCTGATTTAGAAGAACTGATAGTGTTGGAACAATATGTACGAGGAATTCCTGAACATATTCAAACGTACTTGAGAGTGAAAGAGGTGAAGAAACTTTATAGAGCTGCTTCGCTGAGTGAAGATTATAATATTATCAGTCGTAAACCCTCCTCAGGTATGAAGTTTCAAGTGTTAAGTATTCGCCAAACCATGGAAACCAATTCAGTAATAACTATGGAAAAAGTTCAATAGTTGCAGTGGAAGTACCACTGGTACTATTCCAAAGCAGAATATGCAGAATGTCATAGTACCACAACAACAATCGTCGAATCCTCCTCCTTCGGGTGTTGTGAAAGACGTGCAGAATATTAATATTGTCAGTTATAAGTGTGGCATAAAAGGCCATATCAGTAAGGAATGTTGGTCGAACTAACGGAAAGCAGTCGCCCACAGTGGTTAAGGGTAATTCAACTCCACAGAATACGAAGACTTAGAATCAAACAGGAAAGATCGATGAGGAAAATATACCAGCTAACGTTTCCACGATGAACAGGACAACCCTAAACAGCGTAGAAGCCTTTAAACCCTAGATTTATGAAGGTATGTTAGCCTCTCTGGATAGGAGCGAGCAGATCCGGGTCAAGATATTGCGCAACACAGGATGTAATTATAGTGTGGTGACGCGAGGCGTACACCCGATGGTGGAACAGTCTCTCACAGGAGATTCTGTCATTTTGAAAGGAATAGGAGGCGAGGAAGTTACTCCTATTCACCGTTTAAAAAATCATCATGCGAGTTGGTGATAAGTCATTAGATTTTGCGGTAAAAGATTCATTGGCTATCGAAGGAGTAGAAGTCCTACTGGGTAATGAGGTTGGTGGAGTTACATTTGTGCCTTGTCCCATTGTAACGACGAAGCCACTGAAGTATAGACCTGCAACTGAACTTGAGAAGGACTACCCGTATATGTTTCCGAGCTGTGTGACGACTAGGAGTATGACGAAGAAAGTGGCTGCAGAAGAAGACAAAGAAACCGAAGGAACGATGAACTTGGAGGATTTATTTACGAAGGATGTTTCTTATAACAGTACGCAAGAGGAGAGCTCCCGAGAGAGCCCAAAATAAGAGGAACGACAGACAAATGAACTGGAAGACAAGGAAGCAATGGATTTGGAAGAAATAAAAAACTCAGTGTTAGAAGTAGGATAAATGAGTCAGAAAAGGCTGATAGGATTGCAACTGAAGGATGCGACATTGACAGAATTATTGTACCTTGTAGTGGATGAGACGTATGTGCAGCAGTCTCCCACCTGTTATTACTTCAAGGATGTATTGCTTATATCCCTGGGAATGCTGAATGGGGAACATACCGTCAGATATTGATGCGGGCACTGCTGAGAAGACAGGTAATCGCCGTAGAACATGAAACGGGACATTTGGGAATAAGAAAGATGACGGAGATGATTATGAAACACTTTTTCTGGCCTGGCATACATAAGGATGTGAGCCAATTTTACCGTGCATGTCACGTTTGTCAGATGGCTGGAAAGCTTAACGAGTGCATTAAGAAAGCTCCCTAACACCAGATATAAGTACGAGGAGAACCCTTCAGCAAGGTAATGATCAACATTGTGGTACCTTTAACGAGAACGAAGGAAGGCCATGAGTGTATGTTAACTTTAATGTGTCCAGTGACAAGATATCCAGAAGCCATACCTGTCAGGAACATTAATGCCAAAGTAATCGTTCAGAGTGACACTAGCAAGCCACTGCTAACGCCCCCTTACATGGGCCCTTTCCTTGTGATCCGACACAATCTGAAAGCATTTATACTAAACATTCGTGGCAAAGAAGACTGTGTGTCTATTGCTCATCTAAAACCTGCTTATCTCCTGCCAGATGACCTGCCTACGGTTTAACTTTCTAGATCAGGGCGCCCTACTTAACATGTACAGTATGTCATTTTTGAGGGGGGGAGCCATGTACCACCTGTGTGTCACACGATCTTACATAATAACGACATTTTTCTTTTTTGTATACATTATCCTTTGTATCTTCCCTCTCCCCTTATACTGACAGCAACTTGCATTAACCTGTGTGCCTACTTCATTGTTAACTGTTAACAGAACCGGTTGCCGGTTTGACAAGAAATAGCATGTTTGTATTTTGTGACCTTACCGGGACCTAGTGTGTATATATACTTGATGTGTCTGTAATAAAGTTACTCGGTTGCATTCATCTCGCCTTTGACTCACAAGCTACTCTTGGCCCGTCATAACCCTACTTCCATAATGTTAAGTTGGCAACCTTGATGCCACTGGAGCCATGCCCGCATGCCAAGTGAATGCTTTACTAGAAGTTTCTAGAGTGAATTAAATTGAGATATATATATATATATATATATATATATATATATATATATATATATATATTTATATATATGTATATACATATACATATATATTCATTTATTTATTTATGTATATATACATATACATATACATGTACATATTTATATATACATATATATATATATATATATATATATATATAATATATATATATATATATATATTTTTTTTTTTTCATTAATAAATATTTATATATATATTCATATATAAGTATATATATATATATATATATATATATATATATATATATATATTTTTTTATATATAGATATATATACATATATATATTTATATATATATATATAATTTATATTTATTTATATATATGTATATATATGTATATATATATTTATATATAAATATATATGTATATATAACTATATTTATATATATAAACACACACAAATATATATATATATATATATATATTATATATATATATATATATATATACACACAATATATAAATATATATATATATATATATATATTATATATTTATATATACAACATACATATATATATATATATATATATATATATATATGTTTATATGTATTGTTGTATATATATAATATATATATATATATATATATATTTATATGTATAATCATATGTATATATATAATATATATATATATATATATATATGTATATATATATATATATATATATATATATATGTATGTATATATATATAAATATATATATATATATATGTATATATATCTTATATATATGCATATATATGTATATAATATATATATATATATATATATGTATATATAATATATATATATATATATATATATGTATATATATATATATATATATATATATATTATATATATATATATATATATATATATGTATATGTATGTATATAATGTGTGTGTCCATCTGTCTGTCTGGAAATGGGAGGGCAGATTCACCAGCCGTGAATGCAGCAGCTGAGTTGCTACCAAGAAGGTATCCCATTTCCAGTAATTATTTTTCACCCACAATCAAGAATTTTATTTATAATAATTGGCAACAGGATTCGGATAGTTTACTTGAGAATAAGATGAGAGAAATAAGTAATATTATATCTCCTTGGATGTATAAGAGGATGTCCCAAAAGTGGGGAACTTCTCTTTTTCGTCTCCGCTTTGGTCACGCTCGGATGATGCATGAGTTTTAGCTGGCTGGCCAACATCAATCATATTGCGACAACTGTTTAGTACCGTTGATAGTGAGGCATTTGCTGGTCGAGGTGAGACTGGCAGGTTCATTCTTGCCAAGATTCTTGGACATGAGATGTCCTACCATGCTAGTGGTTTTTTTAGCTTTATTTCAGGAGTAGGTTTTCTGAAAGATATTTAACTTTTAAAATGACATCTTTGATTTTATGGTTTTAATTGAATATTTTTTCCTTTTTTCATTTACATTAAACGATATCGGCGTCAATAAATCAATAAATTAATTAGTCTGCCAGAGAACCACTTTTTACTCCGGGCGAAAACATTGTAACACACCTCGTTTTTATATCCCCCCCAAAAAGCACAAGAGGGTTAATATGTATATTTTTATAAATGTCATATACTGTTAGTTCTGTAGAGTATCTTTTTTTTTATTAATTAGCTATATAGATTTATATTCTCAAAAGGGCTTATTTTACCAGAGAAATGATAAAAATCTTATATTCCTCTTGTTGGCAAAAAAAATACTAAGGTATACTAAGGAATTTGCCATATAAATTTAATTATATTGGACAAAATAATCCTTTATATATTGAGGGAGTGTGATAGGAGAACCACAATATGGCAAGGTGTTACTTCATACTCCTTCCAGGAATAGAACAAATAGATATCTTGAAAGAGCTCGAGGCAGTTACAGTAGACATCAATGATATTCATGACATGCCGTTTCTAGTGGAGGGAAGGTTTGCTCACTTTACCAAAACTGGGAGTCCTTTTGTCCCTATCTCTGGGATCTCTGCAGTAAAGGAGAGATATCAGTTTCCTTTAAAGTTCCAACCCCCGCCATCTGCTGATTCTATTCTAGTTCTAGGTTTTTTGAACAATTCTGTCAAATCTCAAATTTTTAAGTTGAAATTTTCAAAGCTTTATAAGAAACAAGTCATAAAAGAATTTTCAGATGCCTTCCCAATTTTTTACCGTCTTATTTTTCTAATAAAAAATTCACCAGAGAGTTGGAGATCAGTTCTGGATGTCTCAATGTGAAGCAATTATACAGTGTTAACCAAGTTTCCAATGGAAAATCATCCCATTGAGGAAATGAGATTGGATGTTCCCAATTGATCTGACAGATGCATATTTCCACATACCTGTTTTCCAAGATTCCAGGTAACTCGTCAATTATAGGCTAGCTTGATTCATATGAATTTTTTCTGCCACTCTTCCGAGTTTTTTTTTTTTTTATAAAGTCATCTCACTCGAGGCATGCTTGATTCTGGATGAAGAAATACCTATGCTTTTATGTTATAAAACTAAGTTTATACAATATTTGATAATCTGAATTAACAGAATAGTGATTAATTTTAAAAAGTGGGACTCTTAGGTTACACAAAAGGGGTTTATCTTCAAGATAGTTTCTTAAGCTTATGTTTTGGCTAGAAAATGGCGCATGAAAGTGATGGTGCCAATCTCGAGGTGGCTGCATCTGTTGGGCATTAGAGTATTTTTTTTACCTAAACAAATAGCTGATTTTCAAGTCATCTATATCGAAGTCTCAACTGATCAGACGCGGTTACTCAATATGTTTGGAAATCTTGGGCTGATATGAAGAGCTTTTAAGTTTTTGACAATGATAAGTGTTATTGTTCATATCTAAAGTACTCAGGGGGTATATCCAGACTCAGCTATGTACATCAAAGGCCTACAGATCCCATGTGTAGATGAAGCCCTATTTTAAGGTTGATATTTAAAAATAAAATGTCTTAAGGATCTAAATCTTTTAAAATTTTTGTCCCACACATGATGTAGGGTAGACTGCAAAACTATTTTAAAATGGCGCAGAAATTCTTTATGAAATAAATTAGTAATGGGTGCAAAATATACTCCCAGCCACCCCAATTAAAGATTTTAAATTTTATTCACCATACTGGTATCAGATTTTCCTACAGGAGCTTTTAGAACTTCACCTATTCCAAGTCTCCAAGTTGACGATGTAGAATTACCTTTAGTACTTCATCGTATGTCTTCTATTTTGCAAATTGGATTAGTTTGTAAAGACTTCTGCATTCTTTAGGCTTTCAGACTGCAAACCTTGTAAGGCATTCTATGTATTATGAGTTGCTCCCAAATGCTCTTCAACCCTACGGGGTTCAAGTAAAAAATATTAATAAACAGTTTTGATATAGCTAAAAATAAAGGGCTTCCAGTTACAATGTCATCAAGCCCTCCATTGAAGTTACCAGAGATATCATTGTATAGAAATTTTATTTGCACAAAAAAAGAACAAGATGGACTTAAAAGGCTGGTCTATTTTCATGGAGCATATTGAAGAACATAGTAAGTTGACTTTTATCTGTACTTGAGGCATTAAAGGAGGGCAATTTTACCATTTTTAGTGATGCAAAAAGTGTGCTACAAGCATTAGAAGTTTTTAATTCCAGTAACCCTTTAGTTTTAATGATTTTAGACTGGCTTTTCATTATTAAGCCTAAAGGTATAACAATTCAGTTTTGATGGGCTCTGGCACAGCTAGGTATACCTGGAAATGAGGGGACAGGTAAAGTGGTAAAGGAAACTGCCGCTAAATTTCTTCCAAGAAGATATACTCTCCTCTTCAATGACCTTTTACCAAGCATAAAGAGGTTGTTTTATGAAAATTGGCAACAGGATTGGGACATACTAGATGGAAGAAATAAGTTGAGGGAGATAAGTGTTATATCTCCTTGGAGGTGTAGCTGGATGCTCCAAATTTTGGAGACCACAATATGTCAGGTTTGCATTGGGCACACTTATTTGACACATGAGTTTTTGATGACTGGCCAACACCAGCCACATTGCAATAACATTCATATGGAGAGAATGAGAAGTTTTTGAAAGAAGTGAAGAGAGTAAGGAAGGGTGGATTGAGAATTGAAGAAACAGTGAAAGATGAAAATGGAAGGTTGTTTTAAGAAGAGGCATGGAAAAAGGTGGCATGAATATTTTGAAAGGTTGCTGAATGTTGAGGATAATAGGGAGGTAGATATAATTGCTGTTGCAAGTGTTGAGGTGCTTGAGATGGGAGATGAGAATGAGAGCGGGACTACAAGAGAGGAAGTGGAGAAAGCACTAGATGAAACCAGAGTAGGAAAAGAACTTGTTATGGGTGGTGTGAGGGCCGAGATGTTTAATCAAGGGGTGTAACTGTATTTGAATGGTTGGTGAGATTGTTTAATGTATGTTTTATGTTGTTGATAGTACCAGTAGACTGGGTGTGTGCATGTATTGTTCTGCTATACAAAGGTAAGGGAGATGTGGATGAGTGTTGTATTTCAAGGGGTATCAGTTTGTTGAGTGGCATTGGGAAACTGTATGCTAGAGTTCTAATTAATAGGATTAAGGATGCAAGTGCCAGATGAGTAAGGCTGGTGTATCTCGATTAGATATGGTTAGGAACGAATTAGCAAGGGCGAGAACGGGTGTAAAAAATTATTTAGCTAGAGTGAATTTGAATGTGTTTAGGTGGTTGGGCCATGTAGAGAGATTGGAAAATGGCCATATGCTGAAAAAGGTAATGAATGCAATAGTTGATGGGAGAAGTACAAGAGGGAGGCCAAAGTTTGTGTGGATGGATGGAATGAAGAAAGCTCTAGGTGATAGGTGGATTCATGTGAGAAAGGCAAAAGAGGGTGCTTGAAATAGGAATGGAGGGTGAGCGATTGTGACTCGGTTCCGGTTGGCCCTGCGGCTTCTTCCGGTTGCCTTAGTGACCGCTGAGGTAGCAGCAGTAGGGGATTCAGCCTAAGAAACTTCATTTGTGGTGGATAACGGGAAAGGGTGGGCTGTAGCACCTTAGCAGTAGCAACTAAACTTATCTGAATCCCTCATCATGCTGATAGGAGTGAAAAGGAGAAAAGTCCCCTTTTGGTCTTTTTTTTTTTTAATGTTGGCTATACCCTTGATAGTGAGGCATTTATCAACTGAATTCCCCCCACTCTTGGGTACCTAAGAAATAGATTTCTGTTTGAGGCTCGAGTTGGGGACAACAGATTCACCCTTTCCAAGATTGTTGGGTAGGATGTCTTGTACGATACCAGCAGCATTTTTAGATTTATTTCATAAGTAGGTCTTCTAAACCTATTTAACTTTTATCCTGAACATTCTGCTTTTATGGTTTTAAATTGATTCGCCTGTCATAGCTTGTCTATAATAAATCATATCGGCTCCTATGACCTATGGCAGGATGCCACAAAATTCCATGTCATTTATTCATTCATTTAGAAATCATGGGATTCTATTTAGTCTGCAGAATTCCCTTTTGACACCAACTCAGAAGATTCTATATTTGGGAATGACAATAAGTTTAGATCCTTCACAGTCTTTTCCTAAGGAGAATAGAATATGATCATTTCTGAAGTTGTTGGCAAAATAAAAAGGGAGGAATCATCTTTTTGTACACATGTGGATGAGATTTCTCGAGGTTATGGCCTCAGAGAAATTCGTATCACTGGTGCTACTGAGAATAAGAGAATTCCAGTTTCATATTTAATGTCATCAGGATGGGTGGTCTGAGCCGAAGACATCTTTCAATGCGCCTATTCAGAACTAATTAGAACTAATCATATTGTAGGACAATCATTATTGATTAACTCATGAGGTTTTTCTAGAATTGAGCATTCCAGATTTTCCCCTATTTAGCAATGCATCCCAGGAAGGATGGGGAGTGACTATGGATTATCTTCATATGGAAGGGCACTGAGCAGATCATGAGTCATCACTACATATAAATTTATGCAGTGTTCGAGTCAATACTTTCTTAAGAATTTTTTGTTATGGGAAAGTGCATTATAGTTTTAATAGACAGTACAACAGCTCTCTACATACGAAAACAAGAAGGGACCAGGTCGGAGACCTTTTTCCATATAGCCAAGTTATTGTCAAGGATGAAAATGAGGATGATCTAACTACTACCTCAATATACTCTGTGCAAACTGAACTTTCAAGCTGATCAGTTGAACAGGAAATGTCAAGTGCTTCCGAATGAGTGGTCTCTACATCTGTTGGTATGTCATGAAATTTTAAATTGGTGTAATAACCCAAATATAGATATGCTTGTTAGTTCTATCAACAAGAGAATCGAGGCGTTTTGCTATGTTACAGGATTAGAAGCTATGTTAAAGGATTAGTCAGGCATGAACTTTTATACTTTTCCTCTAAGCTCAATGATTCAATTAGTATTCAACACGTTTAGAATATCATTGAATATTAGGATATCATGTATTCCCAGAGTTAAAACTTTCAAGGTCCTTCAGACTATTTTAGCTTCAAATAGATATTCTAACGATAATTTAGCAGTTAGATTTGTTTCATTTTTTTCACCTAGTAAAGTGTATAGGTCAATACCTAGTACAGTACTCAAACATATGAGGTAGATTTATCCTCTCCTGATATCATTGCAGTTGTGTTCAGATCATCAGTATTGAGAAACCTCCTTTGTTAAATCAGTTCATTGGCATTTAGATGTAATCTTGAAATATTTAAAAGGTCCACAGTTTGAAGCATTGAAAAAAAATTTTCAGTGATCTTAGTAACAACCAGCAAAACATATAAGTGAATTATATTTTTTTCCAAGAATTTTGGCTTTGTAGTAAATAAAATGGTCTTATCTCTTCTGCAAGTTTACAGGGCCAAGAATGATTTACAAGATGGGCTATTTGCCTCATAATATCCTCATTTCCTTGTTAGCTTGGAAACTGAATAGGTATTCAGAGAACGTGTTTCAAGACAAGTTGAGGCATTAATGGGATTTTGACGTAGGAAAAATCTATTTCTGGGCGAGAGACCTGTGCCGCCCAGTGAAATGCTCCTTTTACATCATTTCTAAGGTAAAACCTGCTATGAATGTACCAGAGAAAAATTTGTATAGGAATGCTAGGTTGAACCCAGCACGCTCACCTTAATAAGGTGTCGGTATAATACTGGGGAGTGATTAAATCACAACCAGAGGTCTTGCACCATTTAGATATCTCCTGTCAATATCCCCGAACAGCGAGGTGCCGTTCAACATCCTAGCTCTGAACGCTTCTACGAACGATCCCACCCACGCCAGTGACTTCACTCCTATAGCACCCCAGATTGGGGCCCGACAGGGAGGGACGGGTGGGTTCACTGGGCGGCACAGGTCTCTTGCCCAGAAATAGATTTTTCCTACGTCAAAATCCCTTTTCTGGGCTCCGACCTGTGCCGCCCAGTGAAATAGTATCAGAGAATAGGGACCCAATATGGCTAACTACCTGGGGAGAAAAATAACACAAAAATAACATAGATGGTGATTTTAATATCAAACAGGGGGGATGAGGAATCCCGTAAATACGTATTCAACATGGATATGAAAGTGATAATTAAACACGATAATCAATTCAAAAAGGAAACCCGTAGGTAAGCATTGAATATAGATATGAATAGTGATAATCAAGCTTGGTAAACAATTCAACAAGGTAACCCGTAGGTAAGAATTCAACATAGATATGAATATAAAAAATGGTATACAATCCAATCAAGGGATGAAAGTAAAACCAAGCAAAAAGGAGATCCATAATCACATTCTTGGTGTAATAAAATAAAATAAAATCAGCTCGGGGGATTTAAGCACAGATGAAATCAAAAACAATTTGTGGAAATTGATCATAATGTATAATAAAATAATACACCATAAGAGTGTATGGTAAAGGACAAACAAAACCAGGTAGAAACAATAAGTAAGCCAGGCAGGAGGGAAAGAGGATAGAGCAATATGTTGTGATTAGGTCTCAGTACCTTCAGGAGGAACTACATTCCCTGCTGCTACTGTGGCAAATTTAAGAGCTTCTAAAGGTTTTAGGTAGTGGTGCTTGGAAACTTTAGGGGACTTCCAACCCGTATATTTTGAGAGCTCATCAAATTTCATGTGGTGGAAAAAGTTAATTGAAGTAGCTACAGCTCGAATATCATGGACGTGGGAATGATTCAGGATTAGCTTGTTTAATAAAATAAAGAATTTGTTGTCTGATTCCCCTAAGGGTAATAGTTCCTCCATGTTCTCTAATAAATAAAGGCCCTGTGGTTGTGGTGGGAGTTCTACTTAAGTAGGGTTTCAGGGTGGTAACTGGACACAGGGATGGATCCCGAGGAAGTGGAAATATCTTCCAGGGAGACCACCTGTTTTGGGGGTCCCCTTTTTTAGCCAGGAAAACTTTGTTAGGGGAGAGAAGGACCTCACCCAAAGAGAGAAACTCTATATGACCTGGGTCTCTAGATAAGGCTGACAATTCTGTGATTCTGGAGCCAGAGGCGAGGCTCAAAAGAAAAAGTGTCTTTCTTAATAATGCCATATAGTTACAGGATTCATTCGAGGTGTCAGAGGCTAGCTTAAGAACATTGTTCAAAAACCAGGAAACTGCGCTATGGCGAGTTGAAGGTTTTAGTCTGGCACAAGCTCTCGGAATGAATGAGAAATATGAATCCGTTAGATCAATGTCAAAACCAATATGGAAGATCTTCCTCAAGGCTGACTTGATTGTAATAATGGTATTGGCTGCCAGGCCAGATTCGAAGAGAGTTCTGAAGAATGTCAGTTAGGTTCATCGTCATTTTCTCAACTTGGGAATCTTTCAAGAACTTAGCTAATTTCTTGACAGCTGAGTCATATTGACGGAGAGTAGATTCCCTTTTGTCAGATTCCAGGAAAATAGTATTCAAAGGATCGATGTTTGCACCTCGTTGGGCTGCGAACTTCATGAAGTCCATAAAGTTAGGGCATTCAGAATCCTTGAGGAAGCGAACACATTGCGAGTTTGCACTGTCTTTGTTAACACCGGATTGGGAATCCGCTGGAGGTGGAGACCTAGTTCTAGCAACAAGGGGAACCAATTGCTCTTGGACCAGTTGGGGGCTACAAGAGCCACTTGACCTTTGAAGGATCTGAGTTTGTGCAGAACTTTCAGCAGGAGGTTCACTGGAGGAAACAGATAAATCGTCTTCCAGGTATTCCAATCTAGAATCATAGAGTCCGTGGCATAAGCCTGAGGGTCCAGGTTGGGGGCTACGTAACAATCTATTTTGCGATTGGATTTTGTCGCAAACGGATCCACCTGGAGACCCGGGACTGGAGATATCATCCACTGGAAAGATCGATTGTCTAGTGACCCTTCTGACTCTAGCGGAGTCGTCCGGGAAAGTGAGTCCTCTACCACATTCCGGACTCCTGCTAGATGGACTTATGCATTGCCGCCATGGAGAAAAACTTCAACATGATGTGGTTTATTTGGGCTGATCTGGAGCCTCCTCTGTTGAGGCAGTGTACTATGACTACACTGTCGAGAACCAGTCTGATATGGAGATTCCTGGCTGGATTGAGACGTTTTAAAGTGAGGAAGGCTGCCATGGCCTCTAGGACGTTGACGTGCATTTGTTGGAAGACCGGTGACCATAACCGTTGGACTTTCTTGTGTTGTAAAGGAACCGACTTGGAAAGATTCTTGATCTTCGTCCAAGTCTGCAGACTTTTTCTCAGGATTGGGGGAAGACGAGCTCGCCTGTCTCGACGTTTTTGGTTGCTCTGGAGCGGCAAACTCTGTTTATGTCCTTTAGTTTGGACCTTAGGACGATGTCTGTCACAGAGGCGAACTGTAAGGAACCCAGGATCCTCTCCTGGTTCCTCCTGGACATCAACTTATCCCTGAGAAACTGTTTCGTATTCTTCGCTATTTCCTTCCTTTTGGTTTTTGGGAGGCACAACGTATGGGAACATAGATCCCATTGTAGCCCCAGCCATTGAAACTTGGTCTCCGGGACCGGGCGGGATTTCTCGAGGTTGACCTGAAATCCTAATTGTCGAAGGAAAGAGAGGACCTTGTTTGTTGCTATGTGGCAGTTCCGGACGTTGTCAGACCAGATCAGCCAATCGTTGAGATAAGCCACTATTTATATCCCCTGTGTTCGAAGTTCCTGAATTACCGTCTCTGCTAATTTGGTGAAGATTCTGGGCGCTATGTTGAGCCCGAATGGCATCACCTTGAATGCATAGGCTTGTTCGCATAGCTTGAAGCCCAGAAAAGGACGAAAATGCCTTGCTATTGGAACGTGATAGTAGGCATCTGTAAGATCGATGGAGGTGGTGACGGCCCCACGGGGAAGTAAGGTCCGCACCTGCGAGACGGTAAGCATGTGGAATTTGTCGCAACGAATGAAGGAGTTTAGAAGAGACAGGTCCAGGATTACTCTTTGTTTGTCTGAGCCTTTCTTTGGCACGTTGAATAAGCGACCTTGAAATATTAAGCGATGTATGCTTTGGATTGCGTTCTTTTGCAAGAGATCCTTCGTGAATGAATGTAGCTCTTCCGTTGGGAGCTGGTAGAAACTGTTCGGTGGGGGGGGGGGGTCCCTGTATCCAGCTCCACCCCAGACCTTTTGAAATTATGCTGGAAGCCCAATTGCTGAACTTCCAATGGTCCCGAAATTTGTATAGCCTTCCTCCTACCTGCAAGTTCTCAATGGTTGGAGGATGATTTGCCGCCCCTGCCTCCGCGGAAAGACTTGCCTCGGTGGGAACCCCTTCCGCCACCTCGGTTACGAAAGGCACCTCTGGAGCCCCTGTGGCACTGGTAGCCATGGAAAGAACCCTGAGATTCATACGTGGGGTTAAAGGCGGGTTAGGTGGTGAACGAAGTCGAGGCGACTTGAGCTTGAGGGACCAACACGTACTGTTGTTGTTGTTGGCCCTTTGAGGTCGAAGGCTTGAAACCTTGAGGAACAGACTGAACCGGGACCGGTTGTACCACTTGAAGAGATTATCTAAATTGCGAGGAGTGGAAGGGCCTCAACCTCTTCCTACCTTGGATTGGGTTACTAGCCGGCTCATACTTCCTCTTAGGGACTAGGCCCCGGGAATCCTTGAAAGGAAGATTGGTCAGAAATAGAAGAGAAAGTCGGGCTAAGGAGAGGAATCTTAGCCCGGGACCCACCTGACTCACCTATGTCCCTACCTGTGTCGGGTTCATCCAGAGCTATGGGCTTTACGTCTAAATTGAGGGTAGCGACGTCCTCTGTTAACGTCCCGCCTGTCTCCTCTTGATCCGGGGCCAATAGTAGGGATTCAATATTTTCAATGATAGGATCCGCCAACTCTTTGGGGACCGCAGCCGAAGTCTTTGCGTGCGGGTAAAGGCGAGAGCACCATCCCTCAGAGAGAATGTAAGGCTTTTTGGCCTTCACATTACGGGCGAACCCGCCAATCCAGATTTTGAGGGTCGCCTGAGCCGTATTCTTTTCAAGTTGGGAGCTCTGAAAGAGAACAGACTATTAGCGAGGGTAAGGAAAATCATGCTGAAGAAAAAGGAAAAAGATCAGGGGCTTCGGAGACACGAAGCTATTGAAGGGCATGCGAGGAGTCCAAAGAACAGTGTCCTTACAATTAATTCATTGTAATTAATTGTAATTAATAGTAATTAATTGTAACTCCACTTACCAAGTCTGTATTATTGCTAAAAGTAATTCCACTCACCGAGTCAGATGTTAAAGTGGAGGTCATTTTGTAGCAAACTACACAATTGTCCGGATGCCATAACAATCAAATCATTTACCAGGACAGCACAGTGGCCATGTGAACGACACACATCGTGGCCGCAGGGTTGGTGGAGGACCGCCGAGCATGCCGTCATCGCACAGCGTACCGTCTGTAAAATAAAAGATACATGAGTATCTTGTAGATAAGCAAGGGGGGCCTGGGGGCTCCGGGGTCTTAAATTATACCACTATCGTGGTGAAAAGATATACTACGACTGTAATATAGATAAGAATAAGTCAATCCGTAATCGTGATCGTATTCGAGGGGCGGGGTCGAGAACAGGGAGAATATATATATACATGTGAATATATATAGATGAGATTAATCCAAGTGGTTACAGGTAACGTTGGCTCCGGAGAGACAACCGAGAGAGCCCAGGGCTCATGAAAATCCACCGGAGAAGGCGGACAGGGGGGGGAGTCGAGGGTCAAACCCGTCGACGGCACACAGGATTAATCAACTCAACCAGGGAATAAAGTGAAAGCTACGTCCGGGGATCCCGTAATGAAATAATAACATATGGAGTCCGTGAAGTGCGGAACACCATAGAAGGAGGGAGGGGTGGAGGGATCTATAATGGGTCTGTGAGGTGCGGGACCGGGAGGATGTAGCAGGAATGAATGTGAAAAATATGTAATATAAACACAACATGATACCGTAGACAAAGCAGAATGCCTCCCGCCGACTGATGGCCAATCGAGTCGGCGGAAAGAAACGGCTACGGCAGGGTAGGGGGGAAAACTGCAAAAATAATGTATAATAATAAGCCTCGCATACAATCGGGAACCGCCCAGTACGGAGTTAAGCGAAGGCCCCGGGGGAGAGAACGTAACGCAAAACAGCTGACTCTACGATTCGACATGAGAGAGAGAGAGGGAAGGCAACCCTGGGGTGGGGGTGCCGGGCGGATGGGGGGAGGGAGGCTAACAAGTGGGGCAGAGGACAGGTGTACCAACCTGAACAAAGACCCACGACTGGAATGATCACACGGAAAGACTAGGATAAGCAATATAATAATATAACTAATAGGTAAATAAAAGAGGAAGGCATGCTGGATAATAATAATAATAATGATTATAATAATAATATCAATCGTAAGATAGTACGGAGGGACGAACAGAGAGACAGGGGAAGACCAAGCCTAACAGCGCGTGGAGCTAGGCAGGGCTACCAACATAACACAAAGTCGGTGAAGTGCCGATAAAAAACGTAAAACATAGAACTGCCTCGTGAAAGTCCCTTCGAACTAATTAATACTAGTAAAAAAACGTATGCTAATAAGATCGTTATGAACGTACATGACGAGCGGAACGTAAAACGAAGTAAAACTAGTAACGCTCGAAAGCTACCAGGCATGCCAACCTAACATGAAATTACGATACCGTAATATGGTAAACAACTGTTATCGTAATAACAGAATACCATAACATAAAATAACACGGGATGTGAACCGTGGATACCCAGAAAAGTTCAAAACGAGGAACAATCAGTATAGAAGACTCATTGTAAAACGTTAAGAACGACGAGAGAGAGAGAGAAAGGAGGTGGCCGACCGCAACGAGGACCCGAAGCGGGGTCGCGGATAAAATAAAACTGTGATAAAATAATAAATAAGGGCAAGGCCACCTCCAAAATCTCAAAATTCATAGATCTGGTACTTAACTTAGCTGGAATGACGGTAGGGTCCGACATCCTGAGATAAATCCTGGGTAATCCAAGGAAAACACACACCGGAATAAAGATAACGTATCAAGCTGGTGCTATGAAAAAGGAATGATGTCACTGGCGTGGGTGGGATCGTTCGTAGTAGCGTTCAGAGCTAGGATGTTGAACGGCACCTCGCTGTTCGGGGATATTGACAGGAGATATCTAAATGGTGCAAGACCTCTGGTTGTGATTTAATCATGCCCCAGTATTATACCAACACCTTATTAAGGTGAGCGAGCTGGGTTCAACCTAACATTCCTATACAATTTTTTCTCTGGTAAATTCATAGCAGTTTTTACCTTAGAAATGATGTAAAAGGAGCATTTCACTGGGCGGCACAGGTTGGATCCCAGAAAAGATTTATTAAAGGCTTAGTGATAAAAGCGCAGGGTTTATGATGTTAGGAGTGCTACTTATTCTCTTAATTTAAATCTTTAGAACTCCATCTTTAGGAAGGGTCTTGACAGCAGCTGAGGGGCATGCCAAATTACTGAGTACTAAGTCCTGTAAGTAACAGCAGGTGATATACTAATTTAATTGGTTCTTTATTGTAGGTTATATTAGGGGGTTTAGTGTTAGTTACAGACTAGCTTAAGATTTGTAGTTTTTTTTTACCTTCCCACCAGAAATACCTGTTTTTATGCTGTCTTAAAAGAATGTTTTGGCCACATTCAATAATATGAGTCCATGGAACATTAATAAGTTTAGAAAATTCATTCTTTGAGGTTTGTATGTAAAAGCTATTTAGTTTTGAAAGTTTCTTTAGTCTCTCTAACTCATCCTTCTTCATAAGGGTGTGGGGTTTAGCATAGTGAAGGACAGGTAAGATTTACTGAAATTAATGAAATTTATTGTTTCAATATTTACCTAGTAGTCACCTAATCTCCCCCTTCCTACTTACATTTTACTTCAAATACACTTCCAAGTTATGAAGTATGAGGTGTCTCTATGCCAATATTGTTTACCATAGAGTGTCACAGATGGCATTGCTGAACCAATGACATACTAGTGAGGTAGGTATTTTTAGAGAGGGAGAGAGAAAGTGGTAGCTTCATTAGGGAAGCATAGGAAACATCCAGGAAGTATTGAAATAATGCAATTTCTTATCAGTACAGTATTCTATTTTTATAGCATTGTTGTGACTTGGTTGCATCGTCAAGAAGAAAGATTGTCAATGCCGACACCTGCAACCACGCCAGGTGAGCCCCCGCCATCTCTCATTGTGTTAGGAGCAGGCACCAGTTCATCTACAACTGTTTCATCTCCACCTCTTTCCATCACACCTTCTTGTGGTAAACTCTATCTACGCCGTGACTCTACAACAAGCTCTTGTGATGCTATGGATCGAATGGAATGGTTAACATATGAGGTGAGTTTTACAAATAAGTGTATTCATGAAGTTTACTACTATACTGAAAACCATAATTGAAAAATTACCTTTTTGGTTTTACAGTAGGAACTTCAACTGGCTACTGGCATGTATGTGCACCTTAACATTCTGGCCATGCTGCAATAAAATTTGCTCAGCAGCCATATGACAATTATCTTCGAAGTAGACCATTCAAATGTAATAGATGAGATTTAATGAAAGTCCATGACCCAACACTACTCACCATATGCCAAGCTAAATTTATAAAAATTGTTATAAAACTAATTTTACATTACTGAAGGGATTATGGTATAAAATATACTAGAACTTCTTTAGAAATCTGGGTACCTGGATATTTTCAATTTTGCACCAAAATAGGGTAATTTACATACCCCAAGTTTGAGAATTTCGAAGGTAACAGTGACATAAGTTTTAATGTTATCTGAAATACATATACATTAACATTATACGTTTTTATTATATTTCAGAAATATTTCCATATAGTTTAGAAAACTGAACTATCATTCAATAATTATTTAGGAAAACCGTCTACTTAAAAACAGCAAATTCCATCAAGTCAATCTGGGTGTTGCTACAACCATGCGAGATGTTAACAGATTGAGATTTTACCATTATATGTATAAGTTTGTCAAATTAACCTCAAAACAAAATCCATTAATACCATCCTTCTTCTTCTACCAATTTCTACATGTTTGAAATGTTTAAATTTAAGCTCTCTGATGATGATTACAAGTTTATTCAAAATGGTTTTAAACCATTCCCATCAATTTACCTTTGTCAAATACTACTGTCTGTAGCTCCTATTTACTCACTTGAAAGAAGTCACAAAGTTATGTCTTGGTTTTACCTGTTGGTTGTAACTTGTGACATGAATACAGCCGTTCTGGGTACTGTGAAATAATTTTTGTTCACGTAGGATGAGTTTTTGCACATTTCATACAAAATACTCTGCGTGTATTGAAGTCCGTTTCTTTATAAAGCTAACTTGAATTGTAAGAGTTATACGAATTTAGAACACATCAGAAAAAATGGGCATATTTGCCCTTCCCTTATTATGTTTATTCATTATTTGAGCCATTTTTAACTTGATAATTAACTTTATTGGCCATCACTGATAGTAATGCTTTTATTTACTAATTTAGTATTAGCCCTTTTATTTATTGTTTAAATTTGTCGTTGTTTTATCAAGTGTTGTCATCGTCTATGGTCTCTTTGTATAGTACTTGAACTTATAGATTCATTGTTGTTATTCTCTGTGATATTTTTGTCAACTGGTGCATTTCACATGATGCTTTTATATTAATTTTATGTCTTTCCTTGTCATTAATGTATTTAGGGTGTCTGTCTTTTAATCTATCATCTGAATTAAAATATGGACTTTCCAAAATATTTTATTTTGTCAAAATTATACATGTAATGATTATCGTTGCCATCGGGGTATCAAAATTTTATCATAACGACGTGTCATCATCATCATCATCAGCCGTTACTAGTCCACTGCAGAACAAAGACCTCAGACATGTCCTTCCACTTACATATCTTTATTGTCTCTGCCCACAAACTTCCTTAGTTTGTTGATCAATCGTCTTCTCTTTCTTCCTCTGCTTCCTTTCCAATCTATAGGAACCCATTCTGTTATTCATAATGTCCAACTATTGTCCATCATTCTCATTATGTGTTCTGCCCATGTCCATTTCTTTTTCTTACAAGTTGTTAGAATATCCTCTACTTCAATTTGCTATTGTATCTATGTTGCTCTTTTTCTGTCTCTTAGTGTTATTACTTTTATTATTCTTTGTGTCCTGGGGAAACACTTACTGTGTCCCAAGTATATATATTCATTAACAATCTCCAGAGGCTCATCCATAACTCTTTCCTTGTCTCTACATTTTCATTGAACATTATCTTAGTTTTACTTATATTCATTTTCAGTCCTACATTTTTGCTTTCTCTATTCAAATCTTTTATCATTTATAATTCCTCTCATGTTTCACCAAACACAAGTATGTCATCTGCAAATCTTAAGTTGTTGAAGTATTCCCCCATTAATATTAATTCCTATATTTTCCCAATCTAAGTTTATAAATACTACTTCTAGACAAGCTGCCTAACTCCTTTCTCAATCAGAATTTTCTCTTATCTTTTTGAAGTTTTACGATTGCTGTACTTCCTTTATAGGTATCATCAAGAGTTCTAACATAAGATTTTTCTATTCCTTGCTTTTTAAGAGCTTTCATTACTGCGTTATTTTTTAAGAGATTCCATTACTGCTGATGTTTTGACAGAATTAAAAGCTTTCTCTTAGTCTATAAATGCCTTGCATAGTGGTTTGCCACACCCTTGATTTTTCCATTAGCCGGTTAATTATATAAAGCCTGCCTGCTCTTTTGGTGGATTAAAGTCTGTCTTTCTATTTGACCTAATATGTATATTAGGTGAATTAATATAATGATTACTGTATATACCACTAATTACTTGAAACATCTTTTTTGCTTTCAATTTATTTTATTTCGTTTTATTAGTAATCAGTAAAAGATAACATGCAAGACAATGATTCATATGTCATAACCATTTCTCGATCTGAAATAGACAAGCACGTACTATAACGGCGCTTGATCTGAAATAGACATGTTTGCATGTACCAATAAACTATTGGTATGCACTTGTGAGATATCATATCGTTGAGGTTTATTTCGTATGCTTCATTATGATTGCCTCTGCACCTGCTTCAATAACAATCTTTTACAACAACACCCCTAACATGCACTTTACAGATCCAGTTCTAGCATGGTTGGAGATCTCCGGAGTGAATGTGTTAAGGTTATAATGACGTCAGTAACACATGCTTTCTTTACTTTCCTACGTAAATCCCTTATTCCACGAACAGTTGATTAATTAACTTTAGCATGAATCTCAGCATGAAATTTCCCACTAGATTTCCTTATGTCATTATCGATAGCATAATCGGTGATTTTGTTACGTGTCTCGTCATAATGATTTTATTCACGGTGTTTCCTTTTCTATGATGAAGAGGCCACAACTTGTGCAGTATTGTTGGCAGCCTGAAAAATTTATAATGAAACCAAATCCATCAATAATTAAACACTATTGACAACAATAATTACAAGAGACATCCCCGATAAAATATGAAAAGCGCAGCCGATGAGTATGCATTTCCTTTTCATGTTTGTAAAACAAAATTGGATGAATTTTGCCATGTTCAAGTTTGCTCTTGCAGCACCTGTAAACCTATTTCCTCCTTTGAGTTCACAGCTTTGTCTGGGTCAGGCACAACTGGTAACAAAAGTGTTCAGGTGGCAACTTTGCCATTTCTCAGCAATTGAAGAATACTGCTAGACATACTGTTCTAGTTATATTTCATAAAACGAACAGAAACTTTATGTTGTCACCAAATACAGTAGGTGAAGTGATTTTATTTTGTCAAAAACACTAGAATGATAATGAAAAGACATATCAATATATAAATATGCTAATGAGTAAAGAATTTTTCACACCCTATTATTATTTCAGTATAATCAGGAGCCAGCCACTTGTATTGAAATTGTCATCGGTCTTTTATTGTCTGTCTACTCTTTCATGCTTTTGAGTTAAGTGTAAATTAAACCTAATTAAGAGTAGACATGTCAGTTTGTTAATTCCAAACGGACCACTCTAATTGACATTTATATACATAATGGTGGGTGATCACAGGCAGTACAACTGTCGTCTGTTTGTTTACTCTGACAGATCGCTCAAACTAACATATCCACGCAACGGCTGATTATTATGCACATGTATTGTTTGAAGATTTCGTTTGGGGGGAAAATATGGCTGAAATTGATAATACACGAATTTACGACTATGCGAACATGGAACTTTCGACGTTTGCATGAATTTTCGTTCCAGCAAATTTAAATATCACATTAGTTTATTGCCCATCCAATGACATTGGATTTTTCCTATTTCATCATTGTCAGGCTACTTACATTGCACTTCTTTGTTTTACTCATCTTTGTCTTTGCCAGTTGGATATGTATCATAATTATCACATTTATGGCTTATTAGTTGAATGAGAATTGTTTTTATCTATAGAGGCTGATGTCCACTGATGTGCATGCCATCACTTACCCTTGGGACTTTACTTTATTAATGGTCTGTCATGTGAATAATGTATTGTTAGTGATTATAATTGATAACATTAATACCTGGGAAGATGAGGACAGATTATCAATTTAGTACATGTTTACATAATTTCATAAATCATTCTATGTTTAGCTTGTATAATCCATGGCTCATCATAATACCCTTTGGATGATGCACTAGCAGCTTCATATAGCTATTATGAGCATGACAACAATATCCTTGGTGATTATTTTTATATTTTTATGCTCAACAAGTAACTGTATTCCAGTCTCAATTTAGGTCTTTAGTTGCAGTGATTTTTTTTTTTTTTAATTAATGAAAGGTAGACTTGATGCTGATGCAAAGAGTTGAAGTCCGACCTGATGAAGTTATTGATTTTGAATTTTGTTGCAGGGTAAGACTTCAGGTATGGTGCGGGATAGTGGTATACCCTTTACTCTTTTAAGCTAGAGTTTCGTCGCTAGTGGGTGCACTCACGCACACTTTTCTACCAGTTATCTCATCCTCCTTTTTTTCTAAATGGTGTGTTGGAGGTTTATGAAGATTTTGCCCTTTCCCCATTTGTTTCTTAAATATCAGCTTACTTAAACAATCGTTTTCAAAATAACAGATTTTTTTTTTATCTCTATACTCACCTAATTTCCATATGGCTTCTATTTCAGAAGCTTGTTTTATTGATGTTTACCTTCAAAATATATCAAATGTTTTTCAATTTCTTTCCGTTAAAAATATAGAAACATTCCAGTAAAGTAATAAGATAATCTATTAGTTACTGGTATGCAGTACACAGGAGTTTCTCGTTCTTCAGTTTTGAAGTAAAAGAAAATCCATATTCCTTAACATCACAAGTCAATTGGGAGGTGTGGGGGGGGGGGGGGAAGGGGGGGGGGCAAGTATGAAAAAATCAGGCAAGTATAGAAACATTATTATTACATACATACATATACCAAGGCATTTCCCCAAATTTTGGGGGGTAGCCAACATCAACAAATGAAACATAACAAAAAGGGGACCTTTAATCTCTACGTTCCTCCCAGCCTGACAAGGGACTCAACCGAGTTCAGCTGGTACTGCTTGGGTGCCGCAGCCCACCCTCCCCCGTTATCCACCACAGATGAAGCTTCATAATGCTGAATCCCCTACTGCTGCTACCTCCGCGGTCATCTAAGGCACCGGAGGAAGCAGCAGGGCCTACCGGAACTGTGTCACAATCGCTCGTCATTAATTCCTATTTCTAGCACGCTTTCTTGCCTCTCTCACATCTATCCTCCTATCACCCAGAGCTTTCTTCACTCCATCCATCCACCCAAACCTTGGCCTTCCTCTTGTACTTCTCCCATCAACTCTTGCATTCATCACCTTCTTTAGCAGACAGCCATTTTCCATTCTCTCAACATGGCCAAACCACCTCAACACATTCATATCCACTCTAGCTGCTAACTCATTTCTTACACCCGTTCTCATCCTCACCACTTCGTTCCTAACCCTATCTACTCGAGATACACCAGCCATACTCCTTAGACACTTCATCTCAAACACATTCAATTTCGGTCTCTCCATCACTTTCATCCCCACAACTTCAATCCATACATCACAGTTGGTACAATCACATTCTCATATAGAACTCTCTTTACATTCATGCCCAACCCTCTATTTTTTACTACTCCCTTATCTGCCCCCAACACTTTGCAACCTTCATTCACTCTCTGACGTACATCTGCTTCCACTCCACCATTTGCTGCAACAACAGACCCCAAGTACTTAAACTGATCCACCTCCTCAAGTAACTCTCCATTCAACATGACATTCAACCTTGCACCACCTTCCCTTCTCGTACATTATTATTAAAATTTTTTATTTCTATGAACCTCGCCTATTGTTGAGTTGCTGACTTCCAAACTGTTGAAGGTGGGATGCCAATTATAGAAAGAGATGGTCATCAAGAACTTGAAATGCATAACCCAATTAGAGTTCTAGACTCAATAGGTCTAGAATTTAATGGGAAGATCTTAAGAACCATTTCCTAACAGGTCTCCAGATTGTTTGCTAACTATATTTAAAAAATAAAGAAACCCATAACTTAATTTTTTCCAAAAATTTAGAAGGCAACAGTAAGGAACCGCTAGAGGCCAGTAATCTTGATAAGTGTCAGAATTTCTCAAGAAGATGTCCTTCTAACATCAAACAGGCATGTCATTGAAGTGTCTCTAGAATTCTTTTCTAAAGAAACCTTTCTGTGAAATCTAAGAGAAGTAAACTTATTTCTAATATCTAGCTCCTTAATCTACAAGAATCTTATGAGATATGCATCCAAACTTGATGATTTTCTGAGCCCAAAACCTTCAACAAGAAAATGCAATGACGTTTAAAAAGAGGATGAATTGGTATTCTAATCTCACTTAATCAGTTAGAATCAATTCCTGCAATGTTCGTAGTTTGCTCAAAATATACTGAACGTCTCTTATGCAGCAAGGACCACTATTCGCAGATGAAATACTTACAACCATTTCTAGTAAGGGTAAGTGAACAAAGGAAATGTAACCAACTCTCGGTTTTTAAAAAATTAACTGTGAATGAAGGCAAAAAAGGCATTCAACTTGCACTCTCGAAACAAACGTTAAAAGATATTCTATAGATTACTGTGTTTAAATGTTAGATTTATAAGGGAAAGTATCCCAAATTTTCAAAATTGAACCTACTACATTTGTAAAACCACATCTTATTCCTGACAAGTAGACCTGTTTACTGAGAGCCTATCCAGACAGGTTTACTTGAAAGTAGATATCTAATCCCAGATGCTTGAGCACCAAATTAAACTAAGTTTTGGAAATTCTTTCCAAAAAAAAGGAAAACACCTTAAGAATACTTTTTTTTTTTTTTTTTTTTTAAAGATGCATTGAAAGTTTTAACAATATGTAGTTACCTATTTCTAGTTATTGATACATTCTTAGACTGACCAGTTAAAGCCCTATGATGGGCAAGAAGGCTTCTGAAATTCATCTCCTAGTTCAAATCCAAATTTTTCTCTTTTCTATTGCTACTTCTCGATATTGCTCTGACTTCCTCCTAATTTTAACAACTTTCTTTCATATTTTGGTCCTGACTCTAGGAGTAATATTTCCCTTATCTTAATATATATACTTTCAAATTTTTTTTTTTACCTATATCAATGAAGTTTGAAGGTGAATGTGTTTTCGCCCGATGCTTGTCCATTTGTCTGTTTGTGAACAACTTCCTGGCAACAATTTTACTCATAAATTAGTGAAACTTTCAGGGATTAATTGTTATGTTGAGACGTGGAAGTGATTCAGTTTTGAAACTTCTAGGTCAAAGATTATGGTCAAGGTCGAGCAAAGGGTCAACTGAATTAACCATAACCTCGAGAAATTAGTTGCCGTGGTGGAGGTCTGGACTCTCAGAGTGCTTTTCTAGTTTCCTTATATTTTTTGTTTTCTTTCTTCCTTAGATGTCATTGATATTTCCATATTCAATATTACTGCCTGCTTAGATGAATGGGAGAAGGGATCTCAGTTTAAAGGTTGGAAGTTATTTGCATTCAGAGCTATGTGAGAGTATTGCATGATCTTAGTCGAACTGAAGATGGTATTGGACCTTTTTAGGCAGAACTATTCTCGAGGGTTGGGTGATCGGAATCCAGGGGCATCAAATCCTTGACGTAAGACACTCAGCTTCTGGCCGGAAGCCTATCACAACAGATATGGGGAGGATGATTCCATAATTTCTTGGTTACAGTTCTAACAGGCTAGTTTTGCTTACCCCTTAAGTTCTATACAATACATTTGTTTTGGTGCTATCCCACTAGTAGGGTATACTGTCATTGTGCCAATAGTGGAGAAAGCAAATGTCCTTTCCAACGTGTGATGCTATCTTAATATTCTCAAGCAGGTGAACCTACAAAAAGCCAAAAACCAAAGCAAACATGACCCTTTCATATGGATGCTTCGCATAACGACCCCTCCTCCCCTAGATATGCCAACTCCCCCCCGGCACTGTTGTCGACCTCTGCTAGTTTAATAAAGAAAAATTCTGTGACTTAGGAAGTAAAAAGGACCAAAATCAAGTAATTTGGGTAACAAGGACACTGTGAATCCTTCATGTTACCCAAATTCCAGTAGAGACAAATTGGGATAAACTATATAAAGTATTTAAGTGTTATAGAATAATAATGGAAATCAGAATGAAATTTCAAGATGATGAATGAGATTCATGGGTATCCTATCTTAATCTTGGTGATGCATTTAATACCATAAGTAGCATTATGTATGTTGAAACGATTAATTTGGATAGTGAAGGTGCTCTGTGTGATGAGGTACCAAAAGATCTAAATGTGACAGACCTGCAGACTGGATTAATAGAGATGTTGAAGTAGTTATGCCTTCCAAGAGAAAGCCAAAACCATCAATGTGGCTTGTTGCTCAATCTAAGGGGAGTACAAGTTATTATTTTAAGATCTGGAAATTTCTTCACAAGAAAGTAAGAACCATCGAACCTGAAGATATATCTCGATTTGGAAAGAACTGTTACCTCTAAATGCCAATTCATACACACATTGTTACATTATTATATTCAAAGACAGGTAATGATGAAATGAAGTTGAATGTCAAACCCCATCTAAACTTTAGGTATGGAAGGCGCGTAGTTTTCAATAGAGACTTGTATGAATTTACGAAAGGGGTACTGGCCTTTTGTTCTTTAACCGTATGGAAAGTGCAAAAAGTCCTTAGAATATCAGTGATTATTCTTACCTTCCTGGATACTGATGTGACTTTCCTCATTGACAAAGAAAAGGAATGGATTGAAGTTTGATCTTTTAAGCAGAAGCTACTCTGATGTTTTATTTGCTTTAGATTTGGTCATCCTTCCAAAGTTTGCAAGAATGAAAAAATGTGTAGTACTTGTTCCAATCTTTACCATATAGAATATACATTGAGGCAAGGTGTTTGAACTGCAACTTTAATCATAAACTACTTATAGGAGCTGTCAGTTATGTAAGTTAGAATAAGCTGCCTTCACTAAATAAATTACAGTATTTAACATGTAAGTGTAAGGCATGTCAAGAGACTGTCGAATAAATAAACTACCTATGCAAAGACATGGAAATCAGGAGGAAATATTCCACAGGAGACATCCAACTAACCTATTAATATAAGTAGTTCTGGAAAAAGAAATCCATAATCCGCTGATAAAATGCTGCATGATGAGGCAAGGATATTGCCTCCGGAACTTTTGACACTATGTATTAACGATAAGGCATTGCCCACCTTTATTCGACCTTTATCCCCCATTACAAAGGATAGTACTTACCAAACTCAGGTTATATCTTTGTCTAATTTTATGGAATTTTTCCTTAAAAAAGAGATCTGTTGTACCTGTAGTGGGGAAGATGCTAAAACCTGATACCTCTCCACCTTTTAATCAGAAAAGAGAAATGCCTCCATCTCTGTCTCACCCCTTCCAAAGAACACTAAAATTAGGACATCAAATAGGTATGGTATTTTGTCTGTTGATATTTCATATCAACCAGAAAACAACTTAAATCAATAAAAATTTCAAATTTAGATTCATCCTCCTCCTCAACAATTAGGTAAAAAGGACATGAAGAAAAGATAAATATAAACCCTAATTTATCAAGATCCTCTCCAAAGAAGCCTGCAGGAAATAATTTTAAACAAAAAACTACCTTTGGGAAAACCTCAACCTAAATGTTTTCAAGAAAATTTTAAACAAAAAACTACCATTGGGAAAACCTCAACCCAAATGTCTTCAAGAATATAAAAGATAGTGTTTTTTCTCCATTTTGCAATGGAATTGTTTTAGGTTCAATTATGAAGAAAAGCTTCTCATTCATGAGCACTCCCCCATAATTGTATGTGTACATGAGAGCAAGCTTGATGATACAGTAATATGCATTACTCTCACAAATATATTAGCTATAGGACACCATATGATCAATAAACGTGGAGTTATGGCGGAATTCTTGTATACGTTTGTCGAGATGTTCCCCAAATATCTTTGTCTATTCATACACCTCCACAGGCAGTGGTTGTACAAAGTGAAATGGGAAGAAAATACACTATTTGCTCTCTTTACTTGCCTCTAAGTGACATTTCGTATGATGATTTAGTAAAGGTGATTCAACAACTCACTCAAACTTTTCTTTTACTGGTATATTTGAATGATAGACATCCTTAATGGGTAATATTTCAGCAAAAAAAAATGGTCAATATTAAGTAATTAATCGTGGAAAATGAAGATGTGAGACTCCTTAATACAGGAGAGCCCACACACTTTCATGTCTGATTGGCATACTAGTGATAATGCTGAAACTATAATAAACATTAACAACCCACCCTTACTGAGATCGGCATGATGGAACATTGAGAAGGTAGACTGGAATAGATTTTGGGAGCTGAGCAATATTGGAAGGACCTGTTTCTGAAATAAATTTAAAAATGCCACAATCATAGTACAAGGCATCCTGTCCGAGAATCTTGGCAAGGATGAACCTGTCATACCCACCTACTCTAGAGCCTCAAACAGATATCTATTTCTCAAGGAGGTAAAAGTGGGGCATTTTGTCAACAAATGACTCGCTCGGGGGTAGCAAACAGTCGTCTCATATGGCTGGTGTTGGTCAGTCATCAGAAACTCGTGTGTCAACCAAGTTTGACCAATGCAAAGATAAGAAAGAGTAGTCTCCCACTTTAGGGGCATCATGTTATACCTCCAAGAAGATATAACTTCCATTATTTCTTCAATCTTATTTCTAATTAAACTATCCCAATGCTGTTACCAATTGATATAAAACAAATTCTTTATGCTAGGTAAAAAAAATCATTACAGATGATGGGATACCTTCTTGGTAGCTTCTTAGCTGCAGCATTCTTTGCCAGTAAATCTGCCTCATCATTTCCAAACATACCTACGTGTGCCAGAACCCAGTCAAATCGAACTGTTATACCTCTCAGCCTAATGATAAAATGCCACTCTAAAATCTTTAAAACTAAAGGGTTACAGGAATTAAAAACTTTAAAACTTGCAGAGCGCTGTTGTAGTATTTTGTATAATATATTACTAAAAATCTACTTTTGTTAACAACCAGGCCTATGTAGAATAAGATATATGTCCATTCTTCAGCCTAATTTGTAGTCTAGTAAGAATTACGATTATGATC
>NC_090729.1:87571962-87574462 GCF_036898095.1 Palaemon carinicauda
CTATCAATCCGAATACATTCACTTTCAAGAACTAAAGGGCAAATATTGGCTTTTAATGACACAGGTGCATAGCAAGTGAGGGTGTTTATACATACATATACTGTATATACATACACCTATATATATATATATATATATATATATATATATATATATATATATATATATATATATATATATATATATATATATATATATATATATGTGTGTGTGTGTGTGTGTGTGTATATATATATCACAGCGCTGGCAAGCGCGACCGGGGAACAAGCAAAAAGGCTGCCAGTGCTGTTATATACGATTACGTAAACCAGAAATACCGGGTTTTCAGAAAAGTGCTTTCCGGACATAGTATAAGCTTGAAACTCTAGGATTTAGTTCTATTCAATTTAACTAGACGATCCTAAAAGTTTCAAGTCCCTATCTTATAAGGTTCGTGAAATATGACGTCAGAAATATGCAAAAAAATAGCAAAAATGACGTCAACTTTCAGGTGTTCGATATAGAGTCATGGATAGACGCTTTTTAGCAAAGTTTCAACTCTATAATCTTAGCTTCTGAATGAGCTAGATAGCTGTTCGACCTCAGGTTTTGTAGATTATGTTTTAAATTGTGTATTAGGCTATGTGGGAATGTTTTGCGGTAATCACGAAGGCTGTAGTCACGTACTTAAGTTTCAAAAGGCATCAAACTGACATCTTTAAGCGAACTTTCAACGTTTATTTCTCAGCTTCTGAATAATAAGTTATAGACATGTTTGACCTCACATTTTGAAGATATGACTATAAACTAGTTAATCAATACGCTTGCGTAAAAAAAGAGTGATATTTTACCCAAAAACCGATAAATCGGTTGGAACTTTTGACCGGGGAAACGTCTGTCTATATCCGAACATAACTTGACAACAAAACGTTATATATATATATATATATATATATATATATATATATATATATATATATATATATATATATATATATATATATATATATATATATATATATATATATATATATATATATATAACGTTTTGTTGCCAAGTTATCTTCGGATATAGACAGACGTTTCCCCGGTCAAAAGTTCCAACCGATTTATTGGTTTTTGGGTAAAATATTATATATATATATATATATATATATATATATATATATATATATATATATATATATATATATATATATATATATATATATATATATATATATATATATAAGCATATATACAGGGTGACAAAAAAACGGTCATCACCAAAAAACGAATAACTTCCAAAATTTCATTTAGATCGACACAAAACAGCTACATTAGGTCAAGCCTGTGTAGCGGATATCTCTGAAGTTTCAAGTCTGTACAACAAAAACTTTTTGTTTCACTGGTTCTCCAAAATGTGCTCCAAATGAACTCCCCGGCGCTGCAGGCACATTTGGATCCGGCGGGCAAAGTTCTCGATGACCTTCCCGCATTCCTCCCTTGGGATCACTCTTATTGCTGCTGTGATTGCTGCCTTCAGGTCAGGGATAGTCTAGGGGTTGTTTCCATATACCCTGTCCTTAAGGTATCCCTAGAGATAAAAATCTGTGGGCTTCAGGTCCGGTGAATGCGGCAACCACTCCGGGTCACACCTGCGGCAACCACTCCGGGTCACACCTGCGGCTGATCTGTCGATCAGGGAAATGCTGCTGTAGCCATGCCAATGATTTGTTTGAAGTGTGGGGGGTGGCACCATCCTGCTGGAACCACTTGAGGACCCTGACGACTCCTCTCCGTCGACCAAGTGCTGTCCAGAACTTGTCAAGCACCTGGATACATCGCTCGGTGTTTATTGTCACAGACTGCTCGTTGTCGTCCTCGAACCAGAATGGTCCAATGATGCCATGTTTGGAGATGGCGACCCAGGCATTGCACTTCACCGAATTTAATGGCCTTAGCAGACAGTGCTCTGGGGGTGTGCTACCCCAGAAGATATTGTTCTTAGAATTCACGTGACCTGACAACAGAAAATCTACCTCGTCCGAAAACCAGACATTGTCAAGGAAGTCTAGCACAGCGTCAATCTTGTCGCAAAACCACTGGCACATGATCACTCGCTTCCTCGTGTTGTCAGGTGTAAGCTTGTGCTTAATCTGTATCCTGTAAGGATACAGGTGGAGATCTGTGTTCAAAATTCTTCGCACGGACTCCCAATTGATTCCAAGCTCCTGACTTCGTCGTCGCACAGACTTGCTTGGGCTGCCGACAATAGAGTCTTTGACTGCAGCAATGTTGTGTGGTGTCCTTGATGGTTTCGGTCATCCAGAGTGTGATTGTCTGTTAGTGTCTTTACAATTGAGGTTATGCACAGTCCCATGGGTTCTGAACTTGTTGACCCATCTGTAGATCATTGAGTGGACAGGAAATTCTTGACATCTGAACCGTTCTTTACAATTGCAAATGAGCAGCGTGGATAGACTTCATCCGAAAATATGCCGCAACTATAAATGTCTTTTCTTCAGTAAACCATAGCATC
>NC_090729.1:87576962-87594462 GCF_036898095.1 Palaemon carinicauda
TTCTCTTCCTTGTCCCTTCTTTTCATGTGTGCCTTGAATTACTTAGGAATTGTTCATTTGTATCAGAAGACTGTGAATCTCATGCAGTTCAACACAGTCAGACTTGGTGAGATGTTCTTAGATGAAGTAAACTGATTTACTCTAATTCAAGTAATTCATTTGAAGAAAGTTGTTTATCCTGCGCTCATTTATGTCAACTAACATAAAAAAAAAAATAGAATGTTCTGTTAACGACGTCACAGTCATATATTTAACCCACCTTCCAAGTAGTTTTGAACTGTTTATTCTAAATTGACCCTGCATTTTTGGGAATTGAATTGACTCCTGCTGTATAAAGAGTTCCATTCAGTAAGCCTATAGCATCATCGACATTCAAATTGTTCTGCACTCCCTTCAATATTGCTCAGCTCCCAAAATCTATTCCAGTACATCTTGTCAAGGTTCCATCATACCGATCTCTTTAAGGGTTGGTTATTATTGTTTATTATAATTTCAGCATTACCATAAAGTATGCTAATCATCTAACATTCTCCAATCAAAATTTAGACATGAAAGTTTGTGGGCTCTCCTTTATTAAGGAGTCCCACATCTTCATTTTCCACAATTAATGATATAATATTGACCAATTTGTTTGCTGAAACATCGCTTCATAAAGGATGTCTACCATTCAAATATACCAATCAGAGAAAAGTTGAGGGAGTTGTTGAATCACCTCTACTAAATCATCATACGAGATGTTATCATTTGGAGGCAAGTAAAGAGAGCAAATGGTGTATTTTCTTCCTATACCAATTTTTATAACCACTGCCTGTGTAGGTATACGAATAGACAAAGATATTTGGGGAGCATCTCGAAGAACGTATATAAGAAGTCCACCATAACTCCACGTTTATTGATTATATGGTGTCCTATAGCTAATATATTTATGAGAGTAATGCGTATTACTGTATAATCAAGCTTGCTCTCTTGAAGACATACAATTATGGGGGAGTGCACATGAATGAGAAGCTTAAGTTCTTCATATTTGAACCTTAAACACTGGCAATTCCATTGCAAAATGGAGAAAAAGACTATCTTTAATTTTCTTGAAGACATTTGGGTTGAGGTTTTCCCAATGGTAGTTTTCTATTTTAAATTATGTCATGAAGGCTTCTTTAGAGAGGATCTTGATAAATTAGGGTTTACATTTACCTTTTCTTCATATCCTTTTCACATAATTGTTGAGGAGGGTGATGAACCTAAACTTGAATTCTTTATTGATTAAGTTGTTTTCTGGTTGATCTGAAATATCAACAGACAAAATACCATACCTATTTGATGTCATAATTTTAGTGTTCTTTGTGGAAGAGGTGAGAGAGAGATGGAGGCATTTCTCTTTTCTGATTAAAAGGTGGAGAGGTATCATATTTTAGCATCTTCCCCACTCCATAAAATCAGACAAAGATAAAATCTGAGTTTGGTTAGTACTATCCTTTGTAATTGGGGACAAGGGTCGAATATAGGTGGGCAATGCCTTACCTTTAATACACAGTGGCAAAAGTTCAGGAGGCGATATTCTTGCCTTATCATGCAGCATTTTATCAGCGGATTATGAATTTCTTTTTCCAGAACTACTTACATTATTAGGTTAGTTAGATGTCTCCTGTGGAATATTTCCTAATGATTTCAATGTCTTTGCATAGATAGTTTATTTATTTAACAGTCTCTTGACATGCCTTATGCTTACATGTTCAATAGTGTAATGGATTTAATGAAGGCAGCTTTTTCTAACTTACATAACTGGCAGCTCCTATGAATATTTTTATGATTAAAGTTGCAGTTTAAACACCTTGCCTCAATGTATATTCTCCAAGGTAAAGATTGAAACAAGTAATACACATTTTTTTATTATTACAAACTTTGGAAGGATGACCAAATCTAAAGCAAATAAAGTTTCTGCTTAAAATGTTAAACTTTAACCCATTCCTTTTCTATGTCAATGAAGAAAGTCACATCAGCATCCAAGAACGTAAGATTAATCATTGATGTTCTAAGGACTTTATGCACTTTCCATACAGTTAAAAAACAAAAGGCCAGAACCCCTTTCGTAAATTCATGCAAGTCTCTATTGAAAACTACTCCCCTTCCATAACTAAAATTTAGATAGAGTTTGACATAAATATTGAAATATTGAAATAAATCTTTTCTTTATAAACTATAAAAACTTTAACAAAACAAGAGTAAGAGAAATAAGATAGGATAGTGTGCCCGAGTGTACCCTCAAGAAAGAGAACTCTAACCCAAGACATTAGAAGATCATGGTACAGAGGTTATGGCACTACCTAAGACTAGAGAACAGTGGTTTGATATCGGAGTATCCTTTTCCTAGAAGAGCTGCTTACAATAGCTAGATAGTCTCTTCTACCCTTACCCTTAGGAAAGTGGCCACTGAACAATTACAGTGCAGCAGTTAACCCCTTGAGAGAAAAAGAATTGTTTGGTAATCTGTGTTGTCATGTGTATGAGGACAGAGAAGAATATGTGAAGAATAGGCCAGACTATTCAGTGTATATGTAGGCAAAGGGAACCTTCATTCCCCATTACCAACAATAGTACTAAACTCTCTCAGGCCATGTCCTTGTCTGGTTTGATGTAGGTTTCACCTGAAACCAAGTTACCATGTGCACCTGCGGTGGGGAAAGTGCAAAAACCTGGTAGCTCACCACCTATTAATCGAAAAAGAGAGAGACCTCCATCTCTCTCACCCCCTTCCATAAGAAGTATTAGAGTTATGACATCAAATGAATATAATGTTTTGTCTGTTGATGTTTCTGATCAACCAGAACACAATTCAAATAAATCAGAAATTCAAGTTGAGGTCCACCATCCCTCTCAACAATTAGATCAAAAGTACTAAAAGAAAGTCACAAACACTAAACCCAATTTATCAAGACCCTCTCTAATAAACTCACCGGGAAGGTGTTAGGTCAAAAATTGCTTATGGCAAGGCTTCATCCAAGGTGTCTTCCAAACATAAACCATAGTTTTTTCCTCCATTTTGCAATGGAATTGTCAGGGTTTAAGAGCCAAATATGAAGAACTCAAGCTCTTAATTCACAAGCATTCCCGCCTAATTGTATGTCTACAGGAGAGCAAGCTTGATGCTTATATGCCTTGTCCTCATGAATATATTAGCTATAGGACACCATATGATCACAGAGCAGGAAGCCATGGCAGAAGTCTTATATACGTTCGTCAGCATGTTCTCCAAATATCTTTGTCTATCTGTACACCTTTGCAGTCAGTGGTTGTACAGATTGATATTGAGAAAAATTTACAATCTGCTCTCTGTACTTGTCTCCAAATGATAACATACTGTATGATAATTTAATAGAGATGATTCAACAGCTACCTCAACCTTTTCTTTTTGAATGGTAGACATCCTTTGTGGGGTGAGTTTTTGGCAAATACCAAAGGCAATATTATATCATCAATAGTGGAAAAAGAGGATGTTGGACTCCTTAATACAGGAGAGCCCACACACTTCCATGTTTAGACACATACCTTGTCATTCACTGAATCTTTCAATTGCAAGCTCTAACTGCCGTCTTAATTTCGATTGGAGGACATTAGATGATTGGCATACAAGTGATCATGCACCAGTCATTTTAAACAAAAAAATAGTCCATCTTTACAAAGGTCGCCACGATGGAATCTTGACAAGGCTGACTGGGTAAAATTTCGTGAGACAATTGAAATCGAGGGGGGTACAGAACAGTTTGAAAGTATTGATGATTCCATAGACTTACTGAATGGAACTCCACATGCAGCAGGAATCAATTCGATTCCCAAAACCTCAGGATTATTCAAATGATCACCAGTCCGTTGGTGGTCTACAGAATTAACTGTTTAGCACAGAGCCACCAAAAATTCTTTGACAAGATTTCGTTAATGCCAAACAGAGGAAAATTTTATAACATACAAAAAAGGTAGAGCACAGTTCCATTGTGCCATGGAAGAAGCTAAGCGCCAATCTTGGATGTCTTTTGTTTCCTCATTTAACAGTAGAACACCACCATCTTCTGTATGGAGGAAAATAAAAAAGATTGCAGGCAAATTTACCCCCCACCCTCCACCAGTATTGAAGGTGAATGGTCAGTATGTGACTGAAGCAAATGATGTTAGCAATGCCCTGGCTGATCATTTCTCAAATGTATCATGCAAGTGTGTAGCAGCTCCTGGCCACCAGTATAATTCTCTTTTTACTGAAAGAGAATTTGATACCGCACTTGCTACTTCTAATCACACAGCCCCTGAACCCAATGGAATTCCATGTGCAATGATTAAACATCTACCTATTAATAAAAAGTTATTCATTTTAAGCTTTACTAACAGGATATAGCATGATCATAGTTATCCAAGTGTTTGGGAACTTGCCATTATTTTAGCATTTTTAAAACCAGATGAGGACAAGTTTTTAGCAGCAAACTATCAACCAATTGCATTGACATCACGTTTACGCAAAATCATGGAGAAGATGGTCAACGCAAGGCTGATGTGGTAGCTTGAAAAGAGGGGCATTTTATCACATATTCACTGTGTATTTAGAAAAATGACTCGACTACTGATGTGTTGATACGACTTGAGTCCTCTACTGTATTTGCGAAGCCTTTGCTTCCAGACAGTACCATGTAACAAATTTTTTTTTACCTTGAAAAGGCATATGATACTACATGGAGATATGGTATGCTTAAAACCATTCATAATTTGGGATTACGAGGAGTGCTACCATTGTTCATTCACTCATTTCACATAATTTTTTTTTTCAAGTGAGAGTGTTGGAAACTCTATTTGAGAGGAAATGACACATGGAGGAGTTCCTCAGGCTATTGTGCTAAGTGTAACCCTGTTTCCTCTAGCTATTAATGGGATATTCTCTGTCATTCCTCAAGATATTCTCTTAACACTATTTGTTGATGATCTCTCCATATCATTTGCTGGAGCTAGAATGGCGATGGTTGAGAGAAAACTACAACTCTCAATTGACAAAATTATTATGTGGGCTGATATGAATGGGTTTAAGTTTTCAACAAGGAAAACTGTTGTTTTCCATATCTGTCATATTCAGGAAATACATCCAGACCCTGATATATACTGTATGAATATATATATATATATATATATATATATATATATATATATATATATATATATATATATATATATATATATATATATGTGTGTGTGTGTGTGTGCATATATACATTAAAGGTCAACAGATCCCATGTGTAAGTGAAGCTAAATTTTTTGGATTGATATTTGAATTTAGGCTTTCATGGGTTCCTCACTTAACATCAAAATCTAAATGTCTTGAGGCTTTAAATCTTTTAAAAGTATTGCTCTATACATCATGGGGGCCTGACCGCAATATGATGCTTGAGAATTACCTTTAGACCTTTACCAAAAGTCTTCTATTGTTCGTTATTGGTTGCAAAAACTTCCTAATTCTTTAGCCTATCAGACTACTAGCCTAGTAAAGCACACATCATACTTTGAGTGGGACTCAAATCTCCGCAACCATGTGGTTTTCGGGTAAAACAGTTAATATACAGTCTTGATATGTTTAGAAGTGCTTCATATATGTGTGTCTGTGTGTGTGTGTGTGTGCATATATACATTAAAGGTCAACAGATCCCATGTGTAAGTGAAGCTAAATTTTTTGGATTGATATTTGAATTTAGGCTTTCATGGGTTCCTCACTTAAAAGCATCAAAATCTAAATGTCTTGAGGCTCTAAATCTTTTAAAAGTATTGCTCTATACATCATGGGGGCCAGACCGCAATATGATGCTTGAGAATTACCTTTAGACCTTTACCAAAAGTCTTCTATTGTTCGGTATTGGTTGCAAAAACTTCCTAATTCTTTAGCCTATCAGACTACTAGCCTAGTAAAGCACACATCATACTTTGAGTGGGACTCAAAATCTCCGCAACCTTATGGTTTTTGGGTAAAACAGTTAATATACAGTCTTGATATGTTTAGAAGTGCTTCATTGAAGGTATCATCAATGCCTTCATGGAAATTACTAGAGGTATCTTTTTGTAAATATTTTATTGGAGTTGAAAAGAATATGACTGACTTAGAAGCCAGGCCTCTTACTATGGAACAGGTTGCAGAACATAGGGGGTTGACTTTTATATATACAGATGGCTCCAAATACAATGTTGTCCTTGGATTTGGAGTACATAGTAATGCTTTTAATTATAGAGGTGCATTCCCTCTAACAGCCACATTTACTGTCAAACTATATAGCATACTAACTGCTATTGAGAAAATAGCGTTGGAGAAAGGGGGTAATTTTACCATTTTTGGTGATGTAGGGAGTGTCCTTCAATCTTTAAAAGTTTTTAATTCCAATAACCCTTTAGTTTTTAAATGTTGAAGATTTTTTTTATTATTGGACTGAGAGGTATAAAACTTAAATTTTGCTGGGTCGCGGCACATGTAAGTGTGTCTAGAAATTAGAAAGCTGCAGCTGAGTTGCTACCAAGAAGGTATCCTATTCTTTGTGATGATTGTATACTCAACATTAAGAATTTGTTTCCCAATAATTGGCAACAGCATTATGATAGTTTAGTTAGAAATAAGATGCGAGAAATAACGAATGTTATATCCCCTTGGAAGTATAATATGATGCCCCGAAAGTGGGAGACTACTCTTTGTCATGTCTGCATTGGTCACACTCGATTGACACATGAATATCTGCTTACTGGACAATATCAGCCATATTTTGACGACTGTTTGGTGCCCTTGACAGTGAGGCATTTGTTTACCGAATGACCTACATATAGTAATGAGAGAAATAGATATCTGTTTGAGGCTCAAGGTGAGGATGACAGGTTCATCCTTATCAAGATTCTTGGACATGATGGGTGCTACCATGCTAGCAATATTTTTTAGCTTTATTTCAGAAGCAGCTTTTCTGAAATCTATTTAGCTTTTAAAATGACATTTGTACTGTTATGGTTTTTTTAATATGCCTTTACTCTTTATTAATATTAAATGATATTGGCGTCAATTACCTTAGATGTCAGGATGTCAGAAAACCTAAAGTCAATCAATCAATCCATAACTCCTAAAATACAAATGACTTCCCTATTTCCTCAACTTCCTTAGTGTTGGACTGCCCAGGGGAGGGATAATTCCCTTAGCCCAGCCACCGCCCCTTCATTGAAAGTGTCAACTGGGCTCCTTAAAGAAAATAGTAAAAATAACAAAATATATATGATAAATTTTTCACACTTATACGTCTTTTTCATATTCAAATAAGCCATATATTTTAATACATTAATGTCTGGATTCTCTTAACCCTGGATAGGTACGCTCCTCGGACACCCCTTTAAGGGTATACTCGGACGCGAACGACCCCGACGCCAAAAAAAATTCTTGAAAAATCAGTTTTTGCAGTAACCTCCTTTTTTCTTTTGCCAAAAAAAAACTTCAAAGAATGCTTAAAACAACTGTAAAGATAAATACTACTCATCTGCAGAAAAACTATTTAATATAAATATTTTGAAAAATTAAGTAGAAAAAAAGACCTTACATAAAAATTCATAAAAAAAAAGTTTATACATATATATACACAAATCCTTTTAGGAATTGATTCTTGAATGTTTAGGACACATCTTGATGTATTTTGGATGAAGTCAGACCCATGGAGGTGAAGATCTGAAATGAGAAAAAAAAGGGTAACTTTTTTTGGCCAAAAAAAATTGTCCAAATTTCATGAATTTTTTGGGGTACCCAAATGAAATAGGAAGTGGCTAATTTTTTTAGGGAATAGACATATGTTATCCTAAAATAGAAATATGTAAAAAAATCTTCATTATTTTGTAAATTACATTTATATCAGGGGCCATATCTAAAGGTCATTTTTTGAGTACTTAGAAATTTCGTAAAAAAAATACATATATTTAATATATAATATGATATTTATGCAGGTAAAAATATACCAAAATATCACAAATTCTATAGGGAACAAGAATATATATAGATAGGGCAACTTACGCTTTGGATATGTCCACAAAATGGCCGCCAACCACACTGACTCAGACTCCCTAATCTGCCACTTGAAATGTAGGAAGGGTATGTCAATTTCAAGGTGTTATTTACTAATCTAATTATTCTTGGATATGCATAAAAATTGTATGGTGGGTTGCTGGATAATTTTCGATTTTTTTACGACTATAAAATTAAAATTCTGACCCAAAAAAAAATTTTGAAGGGAAATAAAATCGAAAAAAAAAATGTAAAACAATATATTTTAGCTAAAAAAATTTGATATTCAATCAAAAAAGAAGTAAACAAAATTTTCCGACAAATAAACATCTAGAGGAATCATTACTCTGTGATAGTTCCTTAGTACGTAGTAATTTTGAAAGAAATGGGAAAAAACGAAAAAGTGGCAATTGCAGGAAAACCGAACACATACCTATATATACGCCATATCTGGCTAAAAATAAAGATAGGCATGGGTAGCCAGATCATCTAGAAACACTTCCCAACACTATAAAAATACAAGTTTTGCAACACTACTTGCCAATTCCTTACGGTAACATGACTAAGCAAAAAAATGCAAAACAAATAAAAAGGGGCACTCGCGGAAAAATTGCCAACATTCTAATATACGGCATTTCAGAAAAAAAAAAATTTTCAGCCACGTACTAGGCAAACCATCAAGGCATATTTTCCGACAAATAAACATCTAAATGAATCATTACTCTGTGATAGTTCCTTAGTATGTAGTAATTTTGAAAGAAATGGGAAAAAACGAAAAAATGGCAATCACAGGAAAATCGAACACATACCTATATATACGCCATATCTGGCTAAAAAAAAAGATAGGCATGGGTAGCCAGATCATCTAGAAACACTTTCCAACACTATAAAATTATAAGTTTTGCGACACTACTTGCCAATTCCTTACGGTAACATGACTAAGCAAAAAAATGCAAAACAAATAAAAAGGGGCACTCGCGGAAAAATGGCCATTCTAATATACGGCATTTCAGAAAAAAAAAATTTCAGCCACGTGCTAGGCAAACCATCAAGGCACATTTTCCGACAAATAAACATATAAATGAATCATTACTCTGTGATAGTTCCTTAGTACGTAGTAATTTTGAAAGAAATGGGAAAAAACGAAAAAATGGCAATCACAGGAAAATCGAACACATACCTATATATACGCCATATCTGGCTAAAAAAAAAGATAGGCATGGGTAGCCAGATCATCTAGAAACAGTTTCCAACACTATAAAAATATAAGTTTTGCGACACTTCTTGCCAATTCCTTACGGTAACATGACTAAGTAAAAAAATTGAAAAACAAATAAAAAGGGGCACTCGCGGAAAAATGGCCAACATTTTATTATACGCATTTCAGAAAAAGAAATTTCAGCCACGTGCTAGGCAAACCATCAAGGCACATTTTCCAACAAATAAACATCTAAATGAATCATTACTCTGTGATAGTTCCTTAGTACGTAGTAATTTTGAAAGAAATGGGAAAAAACGAAAAAATGGCAATCACAGGAAAATCGAACACATACCTATATATACGCTATATCTGGCTAAAAAAAAATAGGCATGGGTAGCCAGATCATCTAGAAACACTTTCCAACACTATAAAAATATAAGTTTTGCGACACTAATTGCCAATTCCTTACGGTAACATGACTAAGCAAAAAAATGCAAAACAAATAAAAAGGGGCACTCGCAGAAAAATGCCCAACATTCTAATATACGGCATCTCAGATAAAAAAAAAGACATGCACGTGTTAGCCCAACCATCAAGGCACACTTTCTAACACATAAACATGAAAAAAAAATCAATAATATACGGCAATTCCTTACTACGTAGTAAATTTTTACAAATATTGAAATAAAACAGAAATTGGCAACCGCAGTTAAATACCCAATATACCAATAACTACGTCGTATCTGACAAAAACAAAGTCACGCATGGATAGCCAGATCATCTAGACACACTTTCCAACACTAAAAAAGCAAAAGTTTTACGACACTATTTGGCAATATCTTACGGGAAAATGACTAAGTAAAAAAATTAAAAAGGGGCACTCGCGGTAAAATGCCCAACATTCTAATATACGGCATCTCAGATAAAAAAAAAGACATGCACGTGTTAGCCCAACCATCAAGGCACACTTTCTAACACATAAACATGAAAAAAAATCAATAATATACGGCAATTCCTTACTATGTAGTAAATTTTTACAAATATTGAAAAAAAACAGAAATTGGCAACCGCAGTTAAATACCCAATATACCAATAACTACGTCGTATCTGACAAAAACAAAGTCACGCATGGGTAGCCAGATCATCTAGACACACTTTCCAACACTAAAAAAGCAAAAGTTTTACGACACTATTTGGCAATATCTTACGGAAAAATTACTTGGCAAAAAAAATGAAAAAAATGAAAAAGGGGCACTCGCGGTAAAATGGTCCTCGTGGTGATGAACGACATTTTAACTAAAAAAAAAATCATGCACATGGTAGCCAAACAATCCACCAAGACTTTCCACAACTGATAACCTATACAAGTTGCACCATTCTACGACAATTTCATAATACGTAATAACTTTGATAATTATGCAAATTACCTTAGAAGGGTAAACTCGGTCGCGCTCGACCCCGACGCGTCTCAGAAATCGGGGAAGGAGTACAGCTACAGCAATGCACATCTGGACACTACTAGAGCGTGTAGGGGAGACACCTACTGCAGGTCGATCACCCACAAATTCAGTCACGGGGGTGAGTCACGTGAGAAAAACCTCTTTTTTTTTGACGCTCGGGGTCGCGGACGACCCACCGTACCGTTCCAGGGTTAACGACCTCATGATCAGAGTCCAACGGCCGAACCACTCAAAGATAATAATTTCTGACTGGCCAGGAATTGAACCCTGGTCCAGGATGCTTGTAATGACAGTGACATAGCACTTAGCCACGAAGAAAGATAAACGTCAAAGACAATTCATCTGTACTTATACCTGTCAAATTCAGGTTTTTTGTTCTTAGAATTGAAATCAACCCATCCTCATCATTGTAGCTAATTGGTATGTTTGTACTTGGCATTCAATTAATGATAAATTTTGCACATTTATGTGTGTTTTCTTATTCAAATAAGCCATATATTTCAATACATTAATGTCTGGATTCTCTTATCGACCTCAGGATCACTGAAATATACTAAGATATTCGTAAACACAATCAGGACAAATTGAGAAAACGCTTAAGAAAGGAAAAAGTAACAAATTTATGAAAAGAAGACTTGGAACAGGTTGCCAACAGATGTTTGCTTTAAAGGATGGAAATAGAAATTTAATCCACAACAGAGATGGAGTGATGAAAATTGCAGAGGATTTTTATACAATGGTATACAATACTGATATAAGAAATTACTTCAGTAACAGAAATAATGTGTACTGAGTCAGTGCCAAGCGTAACAGTAGAAGAAGTAAAGAAAGCATTATAATGGATGCAATGAGGCAATGCAGCAGGAGAAGGTGGCCAAACAATTGATTTGATAATAGATGGAGGAGATTTAATGGTAGTAAAACTGATTGAACTCTACACCATATGTCTGCAAGAATGCTCTATACCTACAGCTTGGAATAACTTGATCATTATACATGTGACAATGTGACGGGCCGAGAGAAGGTTGTGACTCAAAGACAGGATGAATGCAACTGAGTGAGTTTATTATAGAACACTCTCCTTTATATACAAAAGCTCAAAGCAACAAGAAATTTCCTGTTCAAAACAGACACCGTTACCAGTGAGAAAAACAGACATGTTTATTCAGGCTCTTTTTAGTGCAAGGGAAGAGCGAAGATACAGCATAATATATACACAGAATGAACTATGTACGATCGTGTGACACACGTTTGGTTCATGGCTCCCCCTCTAAAAATGACATACTGTATATGTTAAATAGGGCGCCCTGATCTAGAGAGGCGATCTGTAGGCGGGTCATCTGGCAGGAGATAAGCAGGTTTTAGATGATCAATGGAGACCCTGTCTTCTTTGCCACGAATGTTTAGTAGGAATGCTTTCGGACTGCATCAGATCACAAGGAAAGGGCCCGTGTAAGGGGGCGTTAGCGGTGGCTTGATAGAGTCGTTGCGCAGGAAGATGTGCGTTGCAGAGTGCAAGTCTGTCGGTATGTGATGCTTCGCTGGTGTCTTGTAAGTCTGGCGGGATGGAGTAAATTCTTCCACAACGTGACGTATGTGCTGGAGATCGTTGAAGGAAAAAATTCGGCAGGGACGACCAACGGGTTGCCATTCACCATTTAAGCTGCCGAGACGTCGAGGGCGTCTTTAGGAGTGGTCCTTATTCCCAGGAGGACCCAGGGAAGCTGAGTAAACCAGTTGCAATCCTTGCAGCGGGACATCAAAGCTGCTTTGAGGGTGCGATGAAAACGTTCAACCATTCCATTGGCAGCGGGGTTGTAGGCCATTGTCTGATGTAGGGTGATGCCCAGGAGATTCGCTAATGATGTCCACAATTGAGAGGTGAAAGTGGTACCCCTGTCAGAAGTAATATGCTCAGGGATACCAAATCTTGCAATCCATCCTGAGAGTAAGGCAGATGTACATGAGGCCGACATTGCAGTTTCCATGGGAATGGCTTCAGGCCAACGAGTGGAGCGGTCGATGACGGTAAACAGGTAACTATGTCCTTGTGATGTGGGTAGGGGGCCTACAACGTCGACGTGAATGCGTGCGAAACGACGCTGAGGTTGAGGAAAGGTGCCCACTCATGAATCCGTGTGTCGATGTACTTTGGAAGTTTGGCAAGAAGTACAGACGCAGACCCAATCCTTAGCATCCTTAGAAATGCCGTGCCAAATGAACTTCTTTTTCAGCAGCTGTACAGTAGAATGGCACGAGGGATGTGAAAGGCCGTGAATGAAATCAAACACCTGCCGGCGTATGGGAGCAGTAATCCAAGGTCGCGGTCTACCAGAACTGACGTCACAGAGGAGGGTGGTGTTGGAGTCTTCGAGGGGGAAGTCTTCCCAACGGAGGGATGTGCAGGATGTCCTACATGCTTGATACTCTGGATACTGTCGTTGGGCTTCAGCCAGGGCGTTGTAATCCAATCCCAGTTGAACGGCAGCCAACGTGTTTCTTGACAGGGCATCAGCAACGGGATTCATTTTCCCAGGGACGTATTGAATGGTGCAATTGTATTCAGCCATGGCGGAGAGATGTCGGCGTTGACGGGTGGACTAGGCATCAGACTGTGGAGTGAAGGTGTGCACCATAGGCATGTGGTTTGTGCGAATGACGAAGGGCGTACCTTCTAAGAAATGGCGAAACCGACGGACAGCCAAGTGCACCGCCAGCAATTCGCGATCGAAGGTAGAATAACCCGATTCTCCCTTGGACAGTTTTCTGCTGAAAAAGGCCAATGGGCGGGGCGAGCCGTTGACCACCTGCTCGAGTACTGCACCAATAGCGACGTCGCTGGCATCGGTGGAGAGAAGGAGAGTGGCATGTGGGATAGGGAAAGTGAGAGCCGCAGCGGTTGATAGGGCCTTCTTTGCATTCCAGAAGGTCGCTTCTTGAAGGGGACCCCACTTCAGGTCCTTTAGCTTGCCCTTGAAGTAGGCGTAGATGGGAAGCAAGAGTGGTGGCAATGGCTGGCAGAAAACGGTGATAATAGCTGATCATGCCCAAGAATTCCTGCAGAGCTTTGACGGTCGAGGGTGCAGGGAAGTCCTGAACGACTGCTACTTTCTCAGGGAGGTGATGAACTCCTTCAGGAGTGATGCGGTGCCCTAAGAATGACACTTCGATGGCGCCAAAGGTACACTTGTCGTACTGGAGTACAATGCCGTTTTGTTGTAGGCGGTCGAGCACGGTGCGCAGGTGACGGAGGTGTTCCTCTTTTGAGGAGGAGAACACAAATATGTCGTCCACTTAACATACACAGAAGGGGAGGTCCCCTGAGATGCCATCCATGAGACGTTGAAACGTGGCCCCAGCATTACGAAGGGCGAAAAAGGAGTAATTGAAGGTGTATGTACCAAACGGAGTGGTGATGGCGGTCTTGGGGATGTCCTCTGGGTTCATAGGCACCTGATAATAGCCCTTCAGGAGGTCAAGCGTAGAGAAAACCTTCGCTTTGTGCAGGTAGGAGGTCACGTCGGCAATGTTTGGGAGAGGGTAGTGATCCGGTTCTATTTGCATGTTCAGACGCCTGTAATCCCCGCACGGACGGAGGGAACCGTCTTTCTTCAGAACAATGTGTAAGGGTGACGACCATGGGCTGGAGGCCCATATACTTCATTTCGGCGAACGTCTGTTTGGTGGCTACCAATCGTTCCGGTGCCAGATGTCTGAATTTTGTGAAGACTGGGGGTCCCGTCGTCTTGGTATGGTGGTAAATACCCTGCTTGGCAGGAGCCGTGGGCATTTGGCAAAGTTCTGGATGGAAAACTTCCGGGTACGACGCGAGGAGGTGGCCGTAGGCATCCGTGGGTCCGCTGATGTGGAGAGTGAGGTTGGAGGGGGCGTGTTGAAGAGGTATCGACATGTACGAGTCTGCGTTGACCAATCGTCGGTGGGCGACATCGACCAGAAGGTGGAAATGAGAGAGGAAATCTGCACCGAGGATTGACAATGTGACGTCAGCAACGAGAAACTTCCAATTAAATTTACCGTTTCTGAACGATAATGTGAGGTTCTCGTAACCGTAGGTGGGTATCGCAGATCCGTTGGCAGCTACCAAGTGGACGTCGGCAGACATAGACAGACTTCGCCGTGTCCTGAAGAGTTCCCTTGGCAAAAGAGAACGACAAGCACCCGTCTCTACCAAAAATTGCACGCCCGTTCCTGCATCATGTAAAAAGAAAAGATTAGAGACATGGGAGGCCATCGCAAGGAGCGATGGCCTACTTACACGTTTTTTGGCCACTGACAATCTTTGGCACATTTCTTCGCGGTTGCCCCGAATCTGAAGTGGTAGTAGCAAAACTGCGGCGGACGGGAGTTAGTAAGTGGCTGTAGAAATTGTTGGTTGGGGCGCGAGCGAGTGATGGGTGGTGGGTGGCTTTGTCGCCGCTTCGGCACATCATGGGGTATGCATGTATGTCCTATGGCATTCATGTCAGCTTTGGTTGACGTTGAATAGGTGTCCTCTTCGTCAGCGGTGGAGGCCTTGATGGAGGTCTTGAAGTGGCTGTCCATAAGGGCGTCAGCTTTGGTCATCAAGTCCTTCGTGGGTAAACTATCGATATCGGGTATGGCAGCGCATATAGGTCCGGGTAAACAGCATATCCAAAGGGCATGAAGTAGGTTCACCTCACGAGGAGAGCCGTCTGCGGCAGATTGCAGGCGAGCGATACCGGTCATTTCCCTGAGGGCGAGCGAAGCCCTTTGGGCCCCTAACGGTTGTTGCGAGAGCTGAAAAAGCTTTGCTATACTGGCGGCTGGCAACGGCGAGTACTGCTGCAGAAGGTATGTTTTGAGGGCGTCATATGCTATTGGGGTGTCTCTTTGTTCACAAAGCCAATCGGATATTTCTGGGAAGGTGTCCTCGGCTATCGCCGCAAGAACATAATCTGCTTTGGTGGTTGAGCCCTTGATGCAAAACTGGACATCTGCGCTCTGAAACCAAGCAAACACCTCTCTGCTGGCGAATGATGAAAGTTTCAATGGGTGAGTCGCAGCAATAACTTCCGTAGAGTCCGCCATAGTACCAACAATGGAGAGGTAAGAGTGGGTGGAAGGCGGGAGGAGCAAGTCGACTTCCGGGGTCACCAATGTGAGGGGCCGAGAGAAGTTTATTATAGAACACTCTCCTTTATATATATACAAAAGCTCAAAGCAACAAGAAATTTCTTGTTCAAAACAGACACCGTTACTGGTGAGAAAAACAGACATGTTTATTCAGGCTCTTTTTAGTGCGAGGGAAGAGCGAAGATACAGCATAATATATACACAAAGTGAACTATGTACGATTGTGTGACACACGGTTGGTACATACATATTCACAAAAAGGGAGACACAAAAGACCTGAAAATTTACCGCCCAATAATTTGACTTAACGTAATATATGGAATATAAAAATCCTACGAGGCATCAACAAAGAGAAGGAGCTGGGGGGAGAGTGACTGCTCCCCGCACTCTAGTTTAGGGGTGTTTGAATGTGCGTGGATGTAGTACGATAGAGAGTAAAAGATGTGAGATTGGAAGTATGTTTAGAAGTAGAAGGATGAATTTATTGGCTTTGTGTGAGACAAAGATGAAAGGAAAGGGTGAAGTGATGTCTGGGATTGAAAGGGGAAGAGCCAGAGAGGGTGTGGCTTTATTGCTGAGTGAATGGATGACAGGTAAAGTAGTGGAATGGAAGGAGATATCATCTAGGTTAATGTGGGTAAGGGTTAGGTTGGGTAGGGAATGTTGGGCGTTTGTCAGTGCGTATGGGCCAGGTAGTGAGAAAAGTGAAGAAGAGCGGAATGAGTTCTGGAATGAATTAACTAGTTGTGTAGAAGGACTGGGTAGAAGGAATTATGTAGTTGTCATGGGTGACTTAAATGCTAGAGTGGGTGCTGGAGAGGTAGAAGGTGTCATTGGGAAGTATGGCGTACCAGGTGAAAATGAGAGTGGTGAGAGACAGGTAGATATGTGTGTTGAACAAGAGATGGTAATAAGTGCTAGCTTTTTTAAAAAGAAAGATAAAAACAAGTATACATGGGTAAGAGTGGCAAATGGAAGAGTAGTAGAAAGGGCATTAATGGATTATGTGTTGATAACTAGAAGAATGTTTGGAAGATTGAAAGACGTGCACGTGGTTAGGGGTATGGCTAACAATATGTCTGATCATTTTTTGGTCGAAGGAAAATTAGTTGTAGCAAAAGAGTGGGGGAATAGAATCGGTGGATGTAAAAGGGAGCTAGTGAGGGTTGAAGAGGTAATAAAACCGGGGGTAAAAAGTAAATATCAGGAAAAGTTGAAAATGGCATATGACGAAGTGAGAGTAAGAGAAACTGGTAATTTAGAGGAGTGGAAGTTAGTAAAAGAAAACTTTGTTGGGATTGCAAGTGATGTGTGTGGCAAGAAGGTTGTTGAAGGCAGCATGAGGAAGGGCAGTGAATGGTGGAATGAAGGAGTGAAGGTAAAAGTGGAAGAGAAAAAGAGGGCTTTTGAAGAATGGCTACAGAGTAATAGTATAGAGAAGTATGAAAAATATAGAGAGAAAAATGTGGAAGTAAAGCGCAAGGTACGTGAGGCAAAGAGGGCAGCTGACCTGAGGTGGGGTCAGGGATTGGGTCAGTCATATGAAGAGAATAAGAAGAAGTTTTGGAAAGAAGTGAAGAGAGTAAGGAAGGCTGGCGCAAGAATTGAAGAGACAGTGAAAGATGGAAATGGAAGGTTGTTAAAAGGAGAGGAGGCAAGGAAAAGCTGGGCAGAATATTTTGAAAG
>NC_090729.1:87599462-87756962 GCF_036898095.1 Palaemon carinicauda
TCCCCCTCTTAACAAGAGAATGCCTTGATGCAGTCATATGGTTTCTTCATATTGTTGAAGAATTGTGACGGGCAAGAGGGCTTTTGAAAATGGGAAAATTGCTCCCCAAGTTTGAATCTAAATTTCACTCTCTCTCTCTCTCTCTCTCTCTCTCTCTCTCTCTCTCTCTCTCTCTCTCTCTCTCTCTCTCTCTCTCTCTCTCTCTCTCTCTCTCTCTCTCTCTCTCTCTCTCCTATTTCTTCTTTTCAAAATTACTTTGGCCTTCTCTCAATTTTATAAACTTTTTTTCGTCCTGCTGTATTCTTTCTCTTAAATTTATATATATGTATATACATATATATATATATATATATATATATATATATATATATATATATATATATATATATATATGTATGTATATATATATATATATATATATATATATATATATATATATATTTATTTATATATACATATCTATATATATGCATGCATATATAGATATATATAGATTATATATATATATATATATATATATATATATATATATATATATATATATATATATATATATATATATATATGCATGCATATATATATATATATTATATATATATATATATATATATATATATATATATATATATATATATATATATATATATATATATTCTATTTTATTTGTTCATTTATTTATTTATTTTTTATTTAAATGTCATGGATATTTCCACATTCGTTATTACTGCCTGCTTAGATGAATGGGAGAAGGAATCATGGTTGGAAGGTATTTACATTATAAGTTATTTGTAAGAGTATTAGATGATCTCAGCCATCCCGAAGATCGATTGGACCTTTTTGATGGAACTATTCCTAAGGGTTGGGTCATCGTAATTCCGGGGTATCCAATCCTCGAGGTGGGACTCATGGCTTCTGGCCAGAAGCCCATCATTACAGATATTGGGAGGATGATTCCATATTTCTTGGTCTTGGTCCTAACATGCAGGTTTAGCTTACATCTGTGAATCTATATCTGTTTTGGTGCTATCCTTCAGGTAGGGTCTGAAGTGGACTATCTGGGATGTATACTTTCATTGTGCTGATAGTGGAGAATGCAAATTTACTTTGCAATGTGTGATACTTTCTTAATATTTTCAAGCAGGTAAACCAATCAAACAATCAACAAAAAACGAAAAAAGGAAGTCCCACACTTGACTATGGACCCTTCAAACCCTGACTCCCCATCCCCTGGATTTGCTGACCTCCACCCCCCCCCCCCCAACATTGTTGGTGACCTCTGCTAATTTGATTAGGGAAAATTCTGTTGATGATCTTGGAACTGGAAAGACCAACCTACTGATATTCCAAAATTGAGTAATTTGGTTCGAATACTTCATGTTACCCAAATTCCAATAGAGACAAATTATGATAATTCATATAAAAGCATATGAGTGCTATGGGTGTATAAAGGAAACAAAAATGAAAATTGAGGATGAAACATGGGATTCATGGATATCATACAGTAGTCATGATGGAGCACTTAAAGGAATAACGAACGTAAATAATAATAAAATTACCATGAATGTTTAAGCCGCTCTATGCAATAAAGTACCAAAGGATTATGATGTGTATAGGCCTGCCAACTGGTTAAGAAAAGGTGCTGATTCAGTTAAGCTTTCCCAGAGAAAGCCAAAACCACCAATGGCTTTTATCTGAATTTAAGGGTGTTACAGGGAATTATTTCAAAATATGCAAATTAATTCAGAAAAAAAGTAGGAACTATTGCACCGGGAGATAAATCTCGTTTCAGAAAAAAATAATTACCCTATCCATGTCAAATCAAGCACATAATCCATAATACTGTCCAACCTAAAAATCAGTAATGATGATGATATGTTAGATGTCAAACCCCACCTGAATTTTAGCTATGGAAGGGGGAAGTAGTTTTAATATAACAATCTATGTAAATTTACTGAGAAGATACTGGCCATGTGTCCACTAAAACAAAGTCCTAGGTACATCAATGATAATCATTACTTTCCCGAATTATGATGTACCTTTCCATATTCTAATTAAAACAAAATGATTAAAGTACGACCATTAAAGCAGAAGCCACTGCAATGTTCTAATTATTTTAGATATAGACACTCGTCTAAAGTTTGCAAAAATTAAAAAATGTGTGATATTTGCTTCAAATTTTACTATGGAGAATGTGCATTTGAGGTCAGGTGTTTAAATTGCAACTCTAATTATTAATCCACTGACAAGAGCTGTGAGCTGTAAAAGTTGGAAGAAGCTGCCATCTACAAATCCAGTTTAGAACATATAATTTTGGGAAATGCCGAAAGACTATTAATTACATCAAATACCTATGCAAAAGCATTAAGATCAAACCCACCTGGTACTGCCAATAGTTCCAAGAAAAATATACCATCTGATAAAATGCTGAATGACAAGGTAAGCATATTACCTATTGAGGCCTTGACAGGGCATATTAAGATTGGCTCAGTGCCCATCTCTGTACAACCTTCGTCCCCCTTTACGCAAAAAAGAGTACAAACCTCTCTCAGGCCGTGTCCTCTCCTGATTTGATGGAGGTTCCACTTGAAACCAACTTACCTGCACCTGTAGTGGGGAAGGTGCTAAAACCTAGACGCTCACCATGTATTAATCGTAAAAGAGAGAGACCTCGATCTCTCTCACCACTTCCGTTAAAAACATTGAAGTTATGACATCAAATAAGTTTGATGTTTTTTCTGTTGATGTTTCTGATCAACAGGAAGATAACTTTAAGAAACCAAAAATTGAAGTTGAGGTCCAATATCCGCCTCAGCAAATATATCAAAAGGACATACAGAAAAGGACATTTAAAACACTATATATCAAGACCATCTCTAAATAAACCTACAGGAAATATTGTTAGAGTAAAATTGTTGATGGGAAGACCTTCTCCATGATATTTTCTATAATTAGACCATACTTTTCTCATGTTTGTAATGGAATTGTCACAGTTTAAGGGCCAAATATGAAGAACTTGAGCTCCTAATTCATGAGCATTCCCCCATAATTTTATGTCCACTGGAGAACAAGCTTGATGCTAATACTCTTTGTAATCGAGACACCATATAATTAAAAAGCAGGGAGCCATTGCAGAAGTCTCATGTACGATCGTCGAAATGTTTCCCAAATATCTTTGTCTGTTCGTACACCTCTGCAGGCAGTGGTTGTACAGATTGATATGGAAGAAAATATACAGTATGCTCTTCGCACTTATCTACAAATGATAACATTTTGTATGATAATTTATTAGAGGTGATTCAACAACTTCCTCAACCCTTTCTTTTACTTGGAGATTTGAATTGTAGATATGCTTCTTGGGGCAATGTTTTAGCAAACACAAGGCGCAATATTATATCATCAATTGTGGAAAATGGGGATGTCGGGCTCCTTAATACAAAAGAGCCCACACACCTTCATGTGTAGACAGTTACCTTGTTAAGCGTTGACCTAACAATCGCAAGCTCTAATTGCCTTCTCGATTTTGATTGGAGGACATTGGAGGATTGGCATACTAGAGATCATGCACTAATCATCATAAACACCAACAGTGATCCTCCTTTACAGAGATCGACACGATCGAATCTTGACAAGGCGGGTAGATTTCCTGAGCTAAGCGAAATTCAATGAATGCAGAAGTTTGAAAATATCGATGATGCCATAAACTTAGAGAATGGAACCCTTCATACAGCAGGAGTCAATTCAATTCCCAAAACTACAGGGGTATTCAAACGACGACCAGTCCCCTTGTGTTCTTCATAACTATCTGCCCTGCACAGAGCCACAAGAAGGTCTTTAATTCGATTGTACAGATGCTATACTGAGGACAATTTAATCATATAAAAGAAATGTAGAGCACAACTCCGTCATGCCATGAAAGAAGCTAGGCACCAATCTTGGGTAGATCACCACCATCTTCTGTGTGTAGGAAAGTAAAAAAGATAGCAGGCAAATTTACCCCCAACCCAAAATCAGTGTTGAAGGTAAATGGTCAGTATGTGACTGGATCAACTGGGGTTAGCAATGCATTGGCTGACCTTTTTTCCAATGTATCAAGTGAGTGTAAAGTTGCTCTTGGTTACCAGTATAGAAGCTATGAAGAATGGGAAATGCTAAAATTTTGCTACAGAGAAGGCAGAATCCTACAATGATCCTTTTAATGAAAGGGAATTTGAGTCTACACTTCCTAATTGCAACGATACAGCCCCTAGTCCTGATGGAATTCCATATGCAATGATTAAACATGTACCTGTTAAGTTAATACCAAGTTATTCATTCTAAGCATTATTAACAGAATATGGCATGATCATAGTTATCCAAGTTTTTGGGAACTAGTCATTATTTTAGCCTTTTTAAAACCTGGTAAGGATAATTTTTTAGCAGAAAACTACTAACCATTTGCATTGACAATACAAAACTGGTGTGGTACCTAGAGAAGAAAGGTATTTTATTACCTATCCAGCGTGGATTTAGGAAAATGCATTCAACAACTGATGAGTTGATACAACATGAGTCCTCTATTTATGACACTGTACTGAGGACAATTTAATCATAAAAGAAATGTAGAGCACTACTCCGTCGTGCCATGAAAGAAGCTAGGCACCAGTCTTGGGTAGATCACCACCATCTTCTGTGTGTAGGAAAGTAAAAAAGATAGCAGGCAAATTTACCCCCAACCCAAAATCAGTGTTGAAGGTAGATGGTCAGTGTGTGTGACTGGATCAACTGGGGTTAGCAATGCATTGGCTGACCATTTTTCCAATGTATCAAGTGAGTGTAAAGTTGCTCTTGGTTACCAGTATAGAAGCTATGAAGAATGGGAAATGCTAAATTTTGCTTCAGAGAAGGCAGATTCCTACAATGATCCTTTTAATGAAAGGGAATTTGAGTCTACACTTCCTAATTGCAACGATACAGCCCCTAGTCTTGATGGAATTCCATATGCAATGATTAAACATGTACCTGTTAATACCAAGTTTATTTATTCTAAGCATTAATAACAGAATATGGCATGATAATAGTTGTCCAAGTTTTTGGGAACTAGTCATTATTTTAGCCTTTTTAATAGCCGGTAAGGATAATTTTTTAGCAGCAAACTACCGACCATTTGCATTGACAATACAAAACTGGTGTGGTACCTAGAGAAGAAAGGTATTTTATCACCTATCCAGTGTGGATTTAGGAAAATGCATTCAACGACTGATGAGTTGATACGACATGAGTCCTCTATTTGTGAAGCCTTTGCTTCGAAACAGCACCATGTTAAGGTTTTTTTTTTTTCTTTTTACCTCAAGAAGGCATATGATACTGCATGGAGATATTGTATACTTACAACAATTCTTAATTTAGGATTGAGAGGAGAGCTACCATTGTTAATTCAAGCATTTGTTTCACATAGGTTTTTTTCAAGTTAGGGTAGTTGAAACTGTCAGAGAGGAAATTTCAGGAAGAGGGAGTTCTCCAAGGTAGTGTGCTAAGTGTAACCCTATTTGCACCAGACATAAATGGGATATCCTCAGGCACTCCTAAAGATATACTCTCAACACTATTTGTAGATGATCTCTCTATACTATTTGCTCTCAATTGACGAAATAATAGAATGGGCTTATATATATGGATTTAGGATTTTGACAAGCGAAACTGTTGTTGTCCATTTTTGTCATATTCGGGGAGTACATCCAGACCCGGATCTATACATCAAAGGTCAACAGATCCCATGGTTAAGTGAGACTAGATTTCTAAGGTTGATATTTGATTGTAGGCTTACATGGGTTCTTCACTTCAAAGCCTTAAAAGTAAAATGTCATGAGGCTCTGAATCTCAAAAAAGTTTTGTTCCATATAACATGGGACAGACTGCAAAACTATTTTAAAGGTATGCAAGGCCTTAATTTTTAAAAAATTAAGTATGGCTGTGAAATATACTCCTCATCCACCCCAAGCCAATTAAAAATTTTGGATTCTATACAGCATACTGGTATCAAATTTGCAACAGGATCATTTAAAACTTTGCCTATTCCAAGCATCCTTGTTGATGCTGGAAAATTACCGTTAGACCTTTACCGAACATCATCTATTATTTGGTATTGGTTCAGGTTGCAAAGACTTCCTAATTCTTTAGCCTGTCAGACTGCAAGCCTTGCAAGGCACTCAACATATCTTTAGTTGCTCCCAAAATCCCCTCAACCTCATGGTTTTAGGGTGAAACAATTGATAGACAGTCTTGATTATAGTTGCTAAGTTGCTTCCATTTAAGGTATCAACACGTCTCCATCGAAATTACCAGAGGTATCTTTTTGTAAATATTTTATTGGAGTGATAAAGAATTTGACTGTTGGAAGCCATGTCTCTTTTTGTGGAACATGTTGCAGAACATAAGGAATCGAATTATATTCTGATGGGTCCAAATCCGATGCTGGCGTTGGATTTGGAGTACTGTATATAGTAATTTTTAATTGTAGAGTTGCAGTCCCTCTAACAGCTTCTATATTTACTGCCGAACTATATGGCATACTAACCGCTGATAAAAAGCAGCGTTGGAAGAGTGGGGTAATTTTACCATTTTTAGTGATGCAAGCTTCAAGCTTTAGAAGTTTTTAATTCTAGTAACTATTTAGTTTTAAAGATTTTAGAGAGGCTATTTATTATTGGACTAAGAGGTATAACAATTCAGTTTTGCTGGTTTCGGGCACACGTAGGTGTGTCTGAAAACAAAGGGCAGATTTACTGGAAAAGAATGCTGCAGCTGAGTTGTGACCAAGAAGGTATCCCATTCTCTGTAATGATTGTTTACCCAACATTAAGAATTTCATTTCTAATGATTGGCAACACCATTGAGATAGTTAAATTGAAAATAAGATCCGAGAAATAACAAATTTTATTTACCCCTGGAAGTATAATATGATGCCCCGAAATTGGGAGACTACTCATTGTCGTCTCTGCATCTGCCACATTCAGTTGACACATAAATATCTGCTTACAGGCAAATACCGGTCATATTGTGGTGACTTTTTGGTACCATTGACAGTTTGGCATTTGTTGACCGAATGCCTCATATTTAGTAGTGAAAGAAATATATATGTTTGAAGCTCAAGGTGAGGATGGCAGGTTCATCCTTGCCAAGATTATTGGACATGATATGCCCTACCATGCTAGCAGTATTTTTAGCTTTATTTCAGAAGCAGGTTTCCTGAAAGCTATTCAACTTTTAAAATGGCATCTTTGCTTTCATTGGTTTAATTGAATATTTTATTCTTTATTTATAATAATTGTTATCAACATTAATTACCTTAGATGTCAGGATGCCAGAAAACTTTAAGTCAATCTATCAATTAATTTCTAAGTAGACCCATTTGCTTGTAGTGGGTTTAGGATACTAAAAAACCAGAACCCATATCCATACAATATGAGATTAAAAACCTTTTCAACTTTTTTCTGTTTGAGAAGGGGTTCATTGAGATTCCAACCTCCCTAAAGGATGTTAAACCTTTATACAAAGCAATTACTCCTATGGTTTTCAAGGCTTTGCAGAACTAGAAGGGTTGCATCAGGTTTTACTGCCCTTAGAGTCTTGACTATGAAGGTTACATTGGTGGGGTGGGGGGGGGATAGACACAAAAGCAACCCCCACACCCTTGATCACTCTAACAGACAATCGTCCCACAACACAATCTCTCCCTTAACGTTATCTTACAGCTGGACTCTTGCACAGGAAGGAAATTGAAAACTAAACATGACCTTAATACTGTATTTTTCTTACAACAAAAACACTTAAAACAAAAATCAACTACATTCAAATAAATCTCTATTATCTATACTTAATCTTTAAAAACTAAACACCAAACAACCACACTTAGTATTAACAACTTAACCTACTGTAAATAAATAAAGAAAACATTCAAAATAACCCAAAGAAAACAAAATTAAAATTCATCACAGCCAAGTAAATGTTTGTAAGTAAATTTATGGACACCAACACTCGACCCAACAAGTCACCCAGTCTTTACACGGCAATCTGCTACAGTTCGATGGTCAACAATCCACACTCCGCCTCCAGTCAACTTGACTGAGCAGTCAATTGATTAGTGGTTATCATAGTCATCATCATCATTATCATGATCATCATCATCATCACAAACTAAGAGGAATATTTATTTTACGGACCGGATCATCAATGATCAAGAATTCTTTAGGAGTGGTCTATTCCAAAATCATTGTACATTCATGGTCGTTATCAAGGTATTTATGTTCATAAACGGCAAACCACACAGTCCAGACCAAACTAAACACTGCAAAGGAGGAATTACATCCTGCAAATACTAAAAGAAAAATACTTACGAACACTCCTAGCTAACTAAACTATCGCACTATAATCAAAGATAAATAATAAACTGTTTCTATCATTCGGAATCACTCTTAGCAAAGATAAATAAAATTTTACTTACTGTAGAAATAAATAGTCACATTTACGCTGGTCGAAATAATATGAAATAAATCCAGCACTCAAATCACACAGAACTGCCTCTTGCTGCAGTCAAATAAAAAAAGCATTCGCGTAAGACATTCACCACTGTCCTAACCTAGCTAAAAACATAAACAAACAACCTCAGTTATACCAACAGTCTTTCTCACAACAAACAATCATTACACTATCTACCTCTCGCTTGCTGTCACACACACACATCTCTCTCTCTCTCACTCTCTCTCTCTCTCTCTCTCTCTCTCTCTCTCTCTCTCTCTCTCTCTCTCTGGATTTGGCAAACAAACAAAAAAAATAGAAAAAATAAAACAATCATTACACTATCTACCTCTCGTTTGCTCTCTCTCTCTCTCTCTCTCTCTCTCTCTCTCTCTCTCTCTCTCTCTGGATTTGGCAAGCAAACAAAAAAAAATTAAATAATAATCATCCACATACCTCCTCCCTTACTTTTCCAAATCCTTCTTACACAACACTTAACTGATTTTTTTCATAACCCAGTCGCAGTCGCAAAGAGGACTTCTGCTTCGAGCAACTGGGCCTTCATATACTCTCATTCACTTCTTCCATATCACTATAGTTAATTGTCCTTTTTCGTTTCCCATCTATACTCCTTTCATCTAATGTATCATGCAATATCCCATCTACCTCACTATCATCTGGTCCTAAAATCTCACTTATTTATGTCAATAATTCATCCATTTCATCGAAACCATTTTCTGCTTTAATAAAAGAATCATTCATATTACTTATCATTCTCCTATCTCTCATTCTCGCATTCTTCATACTTTCTTTTACATCATCTAAGGAAAAACCACACACACACCATAGGTATCATTCATACCCAGTCATGATTCATTTATATTAACACATTTATATTTCATACTCACCTGTACATTTACACCTTTGTCATGACTATTCTGATTCTTACCTATACCTATAAATTTTCCCTGTACTTTATCCTCACTTAAAAATTTCAAACTTTTCTTTTTCCCATATTCAACCAAAACTAATTGCTTATTTTCTAGCCTTAATTTCTCATGAATACTAGGTTCATAATTACTCATTTCCAACCAATTACTCATCACATTCAACCGAACATTGATCCTGTTCCCTCCACACACACAGGAGAATTCACCCTGCCAAACCCTCTTGCTATTTAGCTTCCCGAACATCCTGGGTCACTTAATCCCTTCTTCCTACAAACCTTAGCTACACCACATGCAGTACATTTAGCACGCTGCTCCTCGCTCATCCCGCATAATGACCATCCTTACCACAATTGCCGCAAACCAAATTCGTACGATTACTCCTACATCCATTCGCTATATGCCCAGTTATATCACACCGATAACACTTAACCACTTTCTCTTTCGTACACTCACTAATACAATACCCTGTCTCTCCACATCTGAATCATGCTCCTAATCCCCATCTACACTCATTCATTTTGTGTCCTACTTTCCAACACCTATAGCACTTCTCCTCATGGATACAACTACCAGACCTACGTTACGTCACACTAGCACTCCTATCTCTCCAAACCTGATTCCCTTACCTAGACCCTTCATTTGCCCTTACAGGTATTCCCACATTACTCGCCCTAACACTTCAATCTAAAACACTATCAGCTACCCTCATTGGCCCTCTAAAAATAACATCTTTAAAACTACTAAATTCTGACACGCTTTCCCCCATTCCAGGTCTTACAATCACAGATTTACTTTTTTTCGTACACCTATCCAACTCGTAATCCTCAACTATCTCTGAAATATCATCCCATGTCAATCTTTCCTTCGTCCACCTCCTTTTTTCCTTTTGTTTCAAATTAATAAACTTAGCAACATTCTCAGGTACAGTAGCCAAAAACTTCTTCATTAATTCCCTATTCCTTATTCTTCATCCCCATACTTCTTCCTAGCTTACGTTTACAACCTACATACATACCTTGATATTGCTTCTCCTACATTCATCTGTGCCTCATCAAAATTATTCTTACGCTTATACCTAACACTCCCTTTCATATGTTTTACCTGTTCAATTATTCTCTTACACACTTTCATAATCAACATCCCCTACACTCATTATCACACCATACATCGTCAACATACCCTGTCAAATATTCTCCTAACTTAGCCTGACAGAACCTTTCATACTCCCTACAGTAGGTACCTCTCATAACCACTGCCTTACAAACTTCAAGTCCATTCTCACTATCTTCACTGCCTGATCCCTTCTTGTTTCCTTTTTCCTCATTTGAATATAAGGAATCCATCATCACAAGCTAAGAGGAATATTTATTTTACGGGCCGGATCATCAATGGTCAAGAATTCTTTATGAGTGGTCTATTCCAAAATCATTGTACATTCATGGTTGTCGTTATCAAGGCATTTAAGTTCATGGATGGCAAACCACACGGTCCAGGCCAAACTAAACACTCCAAAGGAGGAATTACGGCCTGCAAGTGAAAAAAGAAAAATACTTACAAACACTCCTAGCTAACTAAACTATCGCACTATAATAAAAAATAAACAATAAACTGTTTCTTTCATTCAGAATCACTCCTAGCAAAGATAAATAAAATTGTACTTACTGTAGAAATAAATAATCACTTCCACACTGGTCAAAATAATATAAAATAAATCCAGCAATCACATCACACAGAACTGCCTCTTGCTGCAGTCAAATAAAAAAAGCATTCACCCAAGACACTCACTACTGTTCTAACTTAGCTAAAAACATAAACCTTCAACCTCAATTATACAAACAGTCTTTCTCACAACAAACAATCATTACACTAACTACCTCTCGCTCGCTGACACATGACTGTATTGCAGAATGCTTTTCCTGCCCTTGTAAAGCTGCTGAGTAAGCCTTTCTTTAAAGTGTTTCCAAGCTTTTCTAGGATTAAGTTTGACACTAGACATTAGGATATGGCTGCCCGTGATCTAGATAATGTCTCAATAGAGGATTTACTTTACATCTTTTTATAAGGACCTGTTCCCACAATCCATTTCATATGGGGCTGAGGATAATGCAAGGTAGCCAACACTACTCGTTTAGTAAAGAGGAAAAAAACTTCCTCAACCAATGAAGAAGTTTGTTGTCCATTCATTACACACACACACACACACACTCTCTCTCTCTCTCTCTCTCTCTCTCTCTCTCTCTCTCTCTCTCTCTCTCTCTCTCTCTCTCTCTCTCTCTCTCTCTCTCTCTCTGGGGATTTGGCAAACCAAGAAAATAAAAATAAAACAAAAATTAATCCTCCATAACAGGTCTACTATGGGATGAGATTCCCCTGCTTTCAGAAACTACTATAACAGCAGAATTTCTGCCTTGACATGTTTGGACGATAGTTGCATGACTGCATTGCAGAATGCTTTACCTGCTCTTGCAAAGCTGATGAGTAAGCCTTTCCAAGCTTTTCTAAGATTGAATTCGACACGACATTAAGTTATGGCTGCCCGTGATCTAGATGGTGTCTCAATAGAAGATTTAATTTACTGTACATTTCTTTATGAAGACCTGTTCCCACAATCCGTTTCATATGGGGCTGAGAATGATGCAAGGTAGCCAACACTACTCGTCTAGTAAAGAGGAAGAAAACTTCCTTAACCACCAATGAAAAAGTTTGTTGTCCATTCAATAGCAGTACTTTAAGCATCATCCAAAGAGACTTTTATTTACAGAGGAGGCTCTATCTAAACCTTTCCGATTTGCCTTCAGTTCCTCCCGGGGAGGTTTGTTCCAGTTAACATTCAGGAGACAGAATTCACAGGTAAGTGTCCTTGCTCTACTAGGATATCCATAGGAACATGCATTTCACATCTGTCCTTGCCTAGAGTTTTGGCTAGGAAGGAGCTCTTACAAGTTCAGAGTAGTGCTATTTAGCCTCTGTGTGGCTCAAATGTGCTCACAAAACTGTCAAGAGCAGTTACCAGGCTCACATAGTTGTAGGGAGTACAGGTCATTGCTTACTAACGGTGTTGGAGACTAGAGAATTATCTTATATATACCATCTATGTCCTATAGTTTCTTCAAGAGCTAGACATCATAGTTAGTTTCTCATTTTCTTCTCGCTATTTCTCATTTTCTTTTCTCTGTCTTTCATTTTCTTCTCTTTCAGCTGCTCTTTCGTCTCTATAAAACACTTCCTGTTCTCTCTTGAAAAAATACTCACAGAGAGCATCGCCATCTTGACCAAGAAGTTTACGTGAAGCTATCAAATCTTTCGTAATCTTACTCATTCTTCTTCTTTCTATATTCTCCCTGTTTCAATTGGTTATGTTATTGAAAATCCTGGCAAGGTCCCCAACTGTTACGATCTTAAAATTGTTACAGGTTCTTTTTAATAAGTGAAATAAATGTTTCCAGCAACACCGATTGAAATATGGGAACTGAATATAAAAAGAAATACACGAAAAAAACACAACACATTTATTCACAAACTTAGAAAGAAAACTAATGTTACTTTTTCTGTTACTTTAACTGACAAATCAAATCAATTAAAACATCAACAGAAAATGGGAACAGTCAATAAGGTAGAAATACTTAAGGAATAGTTTTCTGCAGCTGCTGAGACGATACTGGTACGGAGACTTCAGGCTTGAGAACGTTGCAGAAGGGCGGCTGAAGTTCAGATGAAACTGGCACGATGACCGGTTTCGAAGACGTCACAAAAAGGGTGGCGTTAATAAGGGACAGCAGAGGTCTTCTTCCAAGAATTCGATGATACTGTTGAAGTAAGGCTTGAGAACTTTGCAGAAGGGTCGCTGAAGTTCAGATGAAACTGGCACGATGACCGGATTCGAAGACGTCACAAAAAGGGTGGCGTCAAGAAGGGACATCAGATGTCTTCTCCCAGGAATTCGATGATACTGTTGAACTAAGGCAGGCTGCTAGCAGTGTTGGCTACTTCTCGTCACTAGCTGGAAGGGCTGGCTGCTTCAATTTGTCTCTTCTTCTCGGCCATAGCAGGATCTTTTGGAGATAGGCTTTTATTGTCTGAAGGGAAGGTTATAATCTGGCTCTATCAGACTTCTGGTCTTCTCTGTTTCTTATCTCACTAGGACTTGGATCTTATCTGCTTCGGACATAGTTCCTCTCTTGTCTTATGTCCTGTCCTATCTCTCTTGGACAATCTCTTCTTGAAGTTTATATACCCATGTATGAGCAGAGTTAATTACAGTGGGCAGTGGTCATCTCCACAGAAGGCGTTCTTTTTAACAATTCTTCATCTCTATTGGCTTCCTCAAAAACGCCCTTTTCGATCATGCCATGGAAGCTTCTAGAAGAAATTTCTGATGCAATCTGGACCACATATTAAGTCATAACAAAATGACAGCACGTGTCCTTCCATGATGACATATATCGTAAACAAGGATTTCTCTCAGGCTCGGTTTCTCAAAATATGCTGACTCCACTAATTAAGATGATGACATCTTGGTCAAAACAGGACAGTTCCCTTATCACGGGTCCGTAATCGAATCTCGTCTCGCGTCGCGCCCACTCTTTGGGAATAGATATTTTTGTCTTTTATAATATCCTTTTAAAAGCATTATGTCTACCCATGATATGTATTAATACACTGACCCTAGGCGGGGAAGATGATATTTCATTGACATATTCTATCTGAGTCCCTTTTCTTTCCTAACAGTAAAGTCTTTGGCATTTGATAATAGATCTCAAAAATGGGTGGTCCCATTCATCTAACCCCTTTTTTATTAGATCAGTGAGTCCCCTATGAAATGTATTGTAACTTTATAGGCAAATTGTATACCATATTGAGTTCTTTTTGCAGCTTAATCTTATTTTGTGAAATATGAAGGAAAGATACATATTTTCCTTAGATTTATATGTATGTATTATATGAGTTTTCTTTTATTCTCTTTGCAGGTTATGAAATTTGTAAGGTTTCCAATGATGACTCCGCGACAGTTGGCTGATCTGTTGCTTGTTCCTCTCACTATAAAATATAAGGAGTTTTTTGTCACACGCATGGCAATTGGAATGTCATTTCATTCAGGTATAGTATTAGAAAAATTTAACTTATCCACCATAGTAATTAGTTTTTGTAATAATAAAACTTACGTTACATGATATGTTTCATGTGTCATGAAGATGCAAGGTGTTCTTTCGGTAGTGTATGTACAGATTTTATCTTTATAGGGTGAGGGTTTTGTGTTTATTACTCTTAAAAAGTAAAAGTTCAGTAATTTATCACCAGATTTTCCCCCCAAAATGTATTATTTAGCCGTTGCTATAAATAGTTCCATTTTAATGATACTTTGGCAAGCAAAATAATTTTGAAAGCTTTTGTACAATTTATTCCTTGGAATTCTAATTGCAATGATTATCTCAGGTGAGCTACTTCATGGGTAGATACCTAACTTATTCCTCAAGGCTTACTATCCAGTTTGAAACATTGCAGACAGATAAATGTCATTAAACAGGTACAGTATTTCACTTTGATGAAGCTTGAAGTCACATGATTTCAGCATGGACCATTTCTGAACACTGCAATGTTTAAGCTGTTTAATTGATAAGAGAGTTCTCAATATGAGTGAATCTATTCCTTAGATTGAGCTTGAAGGTTTTTTTACAATTTTTATCACTATATACTTGGTATTCTTTCATATTTCCTTATTTGATTCCTCCTTCTATAAACCATTTCTAACTACTACTTCCAAGTGTTGCCTGGTAAAATTGAGGTAAATATAGTGGACATATTCAGATTTGCAATAATTTGTATTTGATGCTCTATGTGAGTTTTTTAAAGTCATGACAGTATCCCCAAATTGGTTTGCCTCTTTTTGACACAACTATTGATGGGCTGCTAACGCTAGAGCCTCTGTCACATATAAGGTGGGGTAATCATAAACAATCGAACGGACAACACACCTATCCTCAAATGTTAGTTCATTGGAATCCAGGGGTAGCCAGAACTTTTGGCCTCAACCCAGCACCGTTAGAAATAGGAGGAAGATGATCCCATGTTCATATGATCTCAGTCCTAACTACTGGATTTAGCTTACAGCAGTGGCTTTTTATCAGTTTTGTTGCTATCCTGTCTAGGTAGGGAATGAAGCAGACTATCGGGGAAGTCAATGCTTAAAGTGCCAAAGGAAGAGAATAATGAACTTCCAACACAGCTAATACTTCCACATTCTCAAATAATTATTTTTATATTTTATTTTTTTTTTTTTTTCATATATAACTGATTTGTTTTATGGTTGTCTAGAATTATTCACCCTGCCCAAAATTTGTTGGTTACCCCCTTCATTATTATTATTACAAGCTAAGCTGCAACCCTAGTTGGAGAGGAAAGATATTTTAAGCCCAAGGGCTTCAACAGTGAAAAATAGCCCAACGAGGAAAGGAAATAAGGAAATAAATAAATTACAAGAGATGTAATAAATAATTTGAAGAAAATATTTTTAGAATAGTAACAACATTGAAATACATCTTTCATATATAAACTGTAAAAACTTCAAAAAAGAAAGGTGAAGTGCAATAAGATAATTGTGCACCCGTGTGTCCCCTCAAGCAAGATTACTCTATTCCAAGATAGTGGAAGACCATAGTATAGAGGCTATGGTACTACACAAAGACTAGAGAACAATGGTATGATTTTGGAGTGTCCTTCTCCTAAAGAGTCTCTTCTACCCTTACCAAGAGGAAAGTAGCCACTGAACAATTACAATGTAGTAGTTAACCTGTTGAGCAAAGAAGAATTGTTTGGTAAACTCGGTGTTGACAGGTGTGAGAAGACAAAGGGGAATGTATAAAGAATAGGCCAGACTATTCAGTGTATATATAGGCAAAGGAAAAATGATATACTGCAGGTAATTTCCTGTAATGAGATTTTGCGGGTGAAAAGTTGATTTCATCTGCTTACCTTATTTCAGAACCAATTATTATTACATTACATGTTAGACTATATGACTCGTACCCTTTATTGCGGAGGCAAGATGTAACACATCAAAGAAATGTAATGTTGTATAACAACAAGATTGATATATATATATATATATATATATATATATATATATATATATATATATATATATATATACAGTGGTACCTCTACATACGAATTTAATCTGTTCCACAACTGACTTCGGATGTAGAAAATGTTCGGATGTCGAAACAAATTTTCCCATAAGAGTACATTGAAATAGGATTAATCCGTGGTTGAGCCCAAAAACCTATGATAACTTCTTAATAAACTACTACACATAATTTCCCATGAGAATAATGCACACTAAATTAGATAATAGACATGTAATAAAGAAGAATTATCAAAAAATGATAAATAAGAAACGGGTTTTTAGCGTCACTTTATCTTAGAAACTCCAGCGCAGGTGTTGTTTGTCTTGCTACGCAGAGAGGAGATGGACGGGCGGCGAGGAGGTAGAGAGGTGAACTACGATAAACTTATACTACCATAACTTATTCTAACTTACACTAAGTGAACTTTAACATAACTTAGCTTATTTATTTTTATTTTTATATTTTATATTTTTTTTTACATTTTCTTTTTTTCTTTTTGATGATTAATTTTAATCACTTGCACTCTCTACACTTAAAATTTATTGAATTTTTTTCTCTTCACTCTTTGCTGTTTTCTTTGAACCACTTCCTTCCTCTTCATCATTAGTTTTTTCAAAGAAGCTATCAATAGAAAGTTGCTTGGTACAGCTTTTCAGAATGTTTCGAAAATAAGTTAGGGAAACATCATCAAACTGCGCAACTACACGACAAACCTGCAATTTCTTTGGATGGTATTTGTTGATGAAGTCGACCACGTCTTGATATTTTCCTAACACCTCTTTTATTTGCGCCGAACCTATTGCAAGTTCACTCATACGGACGCCACGCTCATGCTTTTCAATAATTCCTTGCTTTAATTCTAAATAATGCATTCCCTTATTCCTTTTCTCACCACTACCACTACCACTTGCGAAACTAAGCCTTTTAGGACCCATGATTTACGTAAAATACCGTAAAAGGATGAACGTAAAAAATCACGATTAAAACACAGTTAATAGCAGAACGCACAGGGCACAACCACACAAAGCCGAGAGAACAGAGGAATGTCCCAAGCCACGCTAATTGAGGGTCCGTCCGAGGTCGAAGTGCTGCCTTCTATCGGCGGAAATAAAAAACCCATCAGGCGCTATGAGCACCGACTACGCGTACGATTATTGTTTACTTCGGGTGTCGAAAAAAAAATTCGGGTGTAGAGTAGGAACGTGTTCGAATTGTACTTCGCGTGTCGAAAAATTCGGACACAACTGGTACGACGAAAATTGCTTAATTCGTGTGTCGAAATAAAATTCGGGTGTAGAGTCAAAAATTTGCTCGAATTTTACTTTGGATGTTGGAAAATTCGGATGTAGATACATTCGGATGTAGAGGTTCCACTGTATATATATATATATATATATATATATATATATATATATATATATATATATATATATATATATATATATATATATATATATATATATATATATATATATGTATTTATATGTATATATATATATATGTATATATATATATATATATATATATATATATATATATATATATATATATATATATATATATATATATATATATATATATATATATATATATATATCAACACAATATCGTGTTCAAATAGAAATGAATTTCTACCTCATACTTGGGATCGAAAGCTAGCCCCTCCTAATGAAAGGCCAGGTCGAAACCAACCATGCCACAAGAGGCCATAAAAGAAATCGGAACCTGACGCTACCTAGCTGTCCGAGGATTTACCTGGCGAGACATCAGTCTCTTACCAGCGAGTTTTACCCGATTTCCCGGCCCACCACGTGACACAATTGGTAGTAATTCATTCAAATTACCCCTAATGAGTAAATATGGATAAATATCAACACAACATCGTGTTCAAATAGAAATAAATTTCTACCTCATACTTGGGATCGAACGCTAGCCCCTTCTAATGAAAGGCCAGGTCGAAACCAACCATGCCACGAGAGGCCATAAAAGAAATTGGAACCTGACGCTACCTAGCTGTCTCATTAGGGGTAATTTGAAGGAATTACTACCAATTGTGTCACGTGGTGGGCCGGGAAATCGGGTAAAACTCGCTGGTAAGAGACTGATGTCTCACCAGGTAAATCCTCGGACAGCTAGGTAGCGTCAGGTTCCGATTTCTTTTATGGCCTCTCGTGGCATGGTTGGTTTCGACCTGGCCTTTCATAAGAAGGGGCTAGCATTCGATCCCAAGTATTCAGACTTTTAAAACCTTCCCTTTAACTTAATGCATACTAAACTAAAACAGGCACAAATATTAAAATGTTAGAATATTAAAGTAAAAAATAAAAATTGTTACTGTACTCACCACGAAAGAAGTTGAAGAAAAACTTGAATGATGATGGCGATGAATTTACTGCACAGTAGAAATGATGATGATGAAGCTGATGATGTCTTTTACTGTGCAGCCAATGATAGTATTTTACGTCTCTTCAGACGGAGGTGTATTTTCCTGGGACACCTCGTCAACTTCTTCATGGGACACTTCTTCAATTTCTTCCGAAGGCGTAGTAGGAGGAGGAACTGGCTCTTTTTTTTTCACTGGCCGATTTCGTCAGGTCTTCTAGGTCTGCGTCAGTTAGCGGCTGGGAATGGCAGGCCAACAACTCGTCGACGTCTTCAGTCGTCATGTCGCCAAACCCGTCACCTCCAATTATCGCAGCCAACTGCACAGATTTGCGTATTGCAGAGTGCTGAATTTCAGAAGGTGTAAATCCCTCGTCGTTGTAAACAATCTGGGGCCACAACTTCTTCCAGCTCGCATTAACGGTTGCAGGTTTCATTTCTTGCAGTGCCTTCTGAATGTTCTGCAGGCATGTGGCTATTGTGTACTTCCGCCAGTACACCTTCAAATTGAAATTTTCATCTTCATCTTCTTGGGCAGCATCCACACACGCAACGAGGTCCGCCAAGGTATTCTTCATGTAGAGGGCCTTGAACGCCCTGATAACCCCCTGGTCCAACGGTTGAATTAATGACGTGGTGTTGGGTGGCAGGAACTTAACCTGAATGCCCTCATGCGACAGATCAGTTGCGTGTCCACCAGCGTTATCCATAAGGAGAAGGATCTTGAATGGCAAGCCCTTCTCTACGAGATATTTGCTGACTTGCGGGATAAAACACTGGTGGAACCAGTTGGAGGTCAGCATCCTCGTAATCCATGCTTTTTGATTATGCATCCAGTACACGGGAAGGAGATTCTTATTTTCATTTTTCAAAGCGCGAGGATTTTTCAACTTGTAAATAAGCCCCGGCTTTAGCAAAAATCCAGCAGCATTGCCACACATCACGAGGGTAACGTGATCTTTGAACGCTTTAAAGCCAGAGGCTTTGGCTTCTTCTTTGAACAGGAAAGTTCGCGACGGCATTCTCTTCCAAAACAAGCCGGTCTCATCCATATTAAACACTTGTTCCGGCTTGTATCCACCTTCAGCGATAATGTTCTTGAAAGTCTCGTTCGCGTAAGTTTCAGCAGCGGCAGTGTCAGCGGAAGCAGCCTCGCCATGCAGGGAAACGCTTTTCAGGCTGAAGCGTTTCTGAAACTTCGCGAACCATCCTTTGCTGGCGGAAAAACGTTGTTTCTGAGGCTGGGAATCAGTGGATGTCCCTGGTTGAGGTTCATCTACATCACCTTCTTCTTCAGCATGGTCGCCATCGTCGTTTTGAGGTTCCTTTGCCGCAAAATTCTCATACAAGCTCAAAGCCTTGGTTCGGATGGTGTTCGTATCCAAGGCTATGTTCTTCTTCCGGCAGTCGGCAATCCACACTGCTAAAGCACCTTCCATGCGTACGATCATTTTATTACGCATGGTAACGACTCGCTTCGCTGATCTGCTAAAGGTGATGGCAGCCGTCTTTCTAATGTTTGCCTCGTCCTTCTTGATGTAGCGAACGGTGGATTCGTTCACTCCAAAATGGCGGGCTGCGGCCTCGTAACTTCTGCCTTCTTTTAACATATCGAGAAGCGTCACCTTCTCAGCAATCGTCATCATCTTTCGGTGGCGTTTAGGCTCACTACCAGCCTTAGTAGAAGCAGAACGCTTGGGAGCCATTGTACAGTAGGGTTTAACAGAAAGTTCAACAAAAAGTTCAACTTAAAACAGTCATGCACAGCACAGATTAAAGTTCACAATAACGTAGCAGCATCTACACGGCGAGAGAGCGGCGAACAAAGTGGCCGCGAAAAGATGCTGCGGGTTGGAGAAGCGGTCAAAACACCAATCACAGGCTAGATTACAAAACTTGGATTCTGATTCGTCATCTATCAGCACTAGAACCAATCACAACCCGTCCTATATGCTACGTAGTAGTTACCAATTCAAAGTACAAGGTACCCTACGTAGACAGTACAGCTTTACGTACGCTATTTTACGCTTGTTTTGTTGTAGGATATGTCTCTCTCTCTCTCTCTCTCTCTCTCTCTCTCTCTCTCTCTCTCTCTCTCTCTCTCTCTCTCTCTCTCTCTCTCTCTCTCTCTCTCTCTCTCTCGTACGCTTATTCGAGATGTGTTTTTTGCAACAAAGAATATTATTGGATGCAGTACTACGTACGTATACATACAAAAGATTCATGGAAAAGATGCACATCCATTACATTTGTAGTACAGAAGTAGCCATCAGCAGCCTTACACCATTCTAATACGGTATGACTGCATCTGATTTGCGTTTCATGTTCGATTTAATTTTACTACGTACTGTATACTGAATTATCGTATGATCACATTCTCTTTTCGTGTTTTATTTCTTTCTGTACTGAATTATATGTCATATGTAATGCAATGAACCATCAGTAAGAGCAGATATTACTAATTACAGTATTAATGGAATTACAGGTAACGAAATATCGTGTTTGGGGTCTTCATATATCGCTGTATTTTCGAAATTTCCGGAAAAAAATGCGATATGTTTATATACAATACTGTATATGGGTTATGAAAAATATCCGCGAAGTGGTGAATCCGCGATGATCGAACCGCGAAGTAGCGAGGGCTCACTGTAGTCCATGATAAGGTGTCGGTTATCCGTAACTTTCCGATACCTACTAATGTCAAGGGAATACAGCAATTTCTGGGTTGTAATGGATATTACAGGCGTTTTATACGCAATTATTCAATAATAGCCACTCCCTTAACTGATCTTACGAAGAAGGGCGTAGATTTCATATGATCTGAGCAGCATCAACAGGCGTTTAATACCTTGAAAGATGAACTGTGTAGTTCTCCTATCTTAAAATTTCCTAACTTCGGTAAGGAATTCTTCATTGCAACAGACACCTCAGACTTAGGAGTAGGTGGGGTATTGCTTCAGCAATATGAAAAACAATTTTTCCCGATAGCTTTTTATTCTCGAAAACTGAGAACTTCCGAAAGTAGGTATGCAGAAATAGACAAGGAAGGGCTAACTATTTTTAATTCACTAGTGCATTTTAAGTTCATAATATACGGTTATCCCGTTAAGGTTCTTACTGATCATAAACCACTAACCGACTTCTTTAAAGGCTTCAGCCACAGCCCCAAACGAACTCGGTGGCATTTGATCATTCAAGACTTTGGCGCGAGAATCGGGTATTTACCGGGGAAAGTAAATATCATTGCTGATGCATTATCACGCAACCCCATGTCATCTTGTACGGAGCCTTTAGCTGAATTAATAGATATATCAACATCCATGCCTATTGTTAAAACAATATCTGAACAAGAAGATCTGGGCTGGAGTGCTAAATTATTACAGGCTGAACAAAGAAAAGATCAGGAATTAGAAAAAATTATAAATGCTTTGAAAGGCAATCATAAGGAAAAGGAATATATAAAGTATGCGCAGCAGAATTATATAATCAAAGACAATATTCTGTGTAGAACCGTGACAAGAAAAACCCGCAATACACCACATGTAACTAACGACCAGGTAGTGGTACCAATCTCAATTATTTCCACTGTCCTAAATTGGTTGCATGCAAATCCATTGCATGGACACCCGGGGTTCTCATTAATGTCACAGAAAGCCAAATCATTGTTTTATTGGCATACGATGCTTACAGATATAAAAAAACATATAGCTAATTGTCGCACTTGTCAGGAAAACAAAGGGCACACGAAAACACCTGTCTGCCTAGGGGCTTATCCTGTGCCCAATCAACCCTTTGAAAGGATACATTTAGATTTATTAACAGGATTTTACGAGTCAAACAGAGGAAATAAGCACCTCTTAGTAATTGTAGATGCTTTAACTCGATATACAGAACTAATAGCGCTTAAAACTAAAACTGCGATTGAATGCGCTAGGAAGTTTTACGAGTGTTACATTTGTAAACATGGAATTCCACATATGATAATCTCAGACTCGGGTGGAGAATTTAATAATCACTTTCTTACCTCATTGTGTGAATTCCTTAGCATAAAGAAAATCAATACTATGATCTATCACCCAGAGTCGAATGGGCTAGTGGAAAGAGCGAATAGGAAGGTTTTAAACATATTAAGAGTAACACTAGGGGGATCAGACCCCAACTGGGATATTGCAATACCTGCAGTACTGAGTACTCTGAATCATTCATATCATATATCAATTAAAATGTCACCGCACGAGGCATTGTGTGGTACCCCAGTTAGAACGCCTTTCCATGTATTAACGCCTACAACTAATTTATCAAATCCTTTAAAAGATTGTATAAATGCAAGCAAAAGTCGTTTTGATATCCTTCGAAAGAATTTAGAAGAATCACAAATCATAATTAAAAGGAATCATGATAAAATAGCGAAGCCAACTAAAACATATACCGTGGGTGATAATGTATACATACAGGTAAATGTACGTAAAGGACTCAATTATAAACTAACACCTAAGTTTGAAGGGCCCATTTAATAATTTGGAAACATTAACGGCCAATAGGTTTAGAGTTCAAAACGTATCCCTACCCACTGATGAGAGAATCGTACCATTGGCTCACATAAGAAATTAAAATAAGAGGGAAAGAAGTGAGGGAAAGATTTTTATTTTTTTTTATTTTTGTGAACATTATATGTTAAAAGTTTTTTCTTCTTAATACAGGAGTAATTACATATATTTTTCTCATTACAGGTTTCCAAGATGAAGTTTTTATTGTTAGGAGTGATGGGATGAGCTCTAAAACTAAAAGTATAGATTTAAAATATGGCACTATAGTAGAAAGACAAGAAGACGTTTTTATTACATCAAGTAACGTAGTTGTTGAAGTACGTATGCAAGCAATTTTTCTCCCAGAGAATGGCGTCACTAGCTTAAAGAGCGCCATTTCAAGGTTTGCTGTTTCATCAAATGAAATGCATAGAAGACACTTTCCTTTTAATACAGAGAGTTCACTTGCATCGACACTAAAAGTTGCAGAGATGCTATCCAACGACTTGCAAAATAAGACTTACGAGGCAGAATCTTTGGCTCGTGACCTTTTGATGTGGACAGTAAGACACGATAATCGTGAGAAACGTAACCCGTTTATTTTTGCTGCACTAAACATCTTTGGTTCTATTGCAAGTTTAGGCTTAGGAATTTCCAATCGTCTTAAGATTAGTAATCAAAATAAGAAAACTGAGTTTTTGACTCATGAAAATGAATTGATTATGTCAGAACTAAGGAATCAGTTAGCTTCAATCAATCAAATTATGAGTTTGGTAAACGAACATTCCAGTAATATCAGTCAGATTATGGAAGTACAAGATTTGTTGGCAACGTTAACGTATTATGATTCAAAAATAGATCATATACATAATAGAATTGCACATTTAATTGAGAAATCAAAAGACTATGTGGAAGCTATCACATTAGCGACTAAAGGTGTACTGTCACCGCATTTGTTGCCAATAAGAGACTTAACGTTAATTGTGGAGAACGGACGGGAGAAATTAGGTTATGTTCCTTTGTTAGACGCACGTAGGTTAGAATTTTATTACAGCCTAATTACAGTAAGCATTGAAAATCACAGGATTATGATTACAATTCCCTTTGATTCTTCCGATGCCTGGCAATCTTAGAGGATATCACCATTTCCGACTTTCATGACGAATCACTCAAATCCAGTAATATCCAGTTTGACAGGACACGTATTGATTTCCCCAGACAAGGAAACATATACGGTCATTAAAGACTTAAATCAATTAACTCACTGTTCAGAAGCAATGAATAAAAAAATATGTACAGCTGACTCCTTTGAATTCCATAAAAACTCAATGGATTCATGCGAGTTAGTTATAGTGCTAGACGGTGCTCTCTCCCATACACATGAAAATTGTCTGAAAAAGCTTTATCCCTTTGACGATAATAAGTTCAATTGCAGGCTGAACAACGGCTCGTGGATATGATACGACAAGGCCGGCTTCAATGTATCATGCCCGGACAGATCTACGTCCTATTCCCAAATCTTCGTTGCAGCAGATGGTTGTATCGGTACGTCCCCGAATTACATGGTCCATGGAATCAAGACTGTCATCAGAGAACGGGCCTACTTCGCGAACTTTACGTGGTCGACTACAATTCCATCTTTACCTCTCCCATACAATGCATGTGTGGCTAAGCGGTTGATGAAATTAACCGAGATGGACCACCCGACGCCGACTTATGCAGAATGTCGTTTCTACGTGTTACTAGCAGCAATCAGCGTTACGGTGATGATATTTATCGCCGTTAACATCCTTGTTTGGCGTAGGTTAAAGAAGAATAAATTGGAGCTCAAACAGAACGTTTTGCCATGTCCAGACAAAACTCCTTATTTAATTCAATTTAAAGCCGTTTGAAACTGGCCCCTTCATTCGCTCAAAGGAGTAAAAATTGTCTTGGAAAAGTGTTGTGCACGAAAAGCAGTTAGTATGCTAGTAATATGTAGTTGAAGAGACTATAGAACATTTGCACTTTAAAAACGTAAAAACATTTAAAAAAAACATTTAAAAAATAAATCATTTTTTGGGCACCTAATAAAATATATAAGCCCTAAATGTTAAAATAAAGAATCTATGGGCATCTAATAAAATATATAAGCCCTATATATATACTATATATATATATATATATATATATATATATATATATATATATATATATATATATATATATATATATATATATATATATATATATATATATATATATATATATATATATATATATATGTACAAAACCGTGGTACGTGTACGTACCAGGAATTCGTGTTTGTGCACTAAAATTATATCTTTACCAAGGTAACAAATATTTTTATTAGTTACCGTATTGTAATAATCTATATTTTTGACAAAGGTAACAACTATTCTTTAACAAAGTTACCGAATCATATGTATATCATTATTTTTTTTGTTGGTACCATATAATCATTTGCTAGCAATGTACCATATATGTGATCTGTATTTATCATGCATTTTTTCTTTGTTTGACAATATCTGTTAAGTATGCATTATTATTTTTTTAATGTGCCTATTTGAACATTCTTCCTCATTTGCTTATGTCTAAAGTTAAAAAAAAAAAATATATATATATATATATATATATATATATATATATATATATATATATATATATATATATATATATACAGGCATTCCCCAACTAACGAACACAATAGGGACCGAGAGTCTGTTCGTAAGCTGGATTGTTCGTAAGTCGTTAGTGTTAAATTTTGGTCTAGGATAGGCGTAACCTAACTCAGATGTCTACGATTTTCAGCCGTAGAAGTCAACAAATAGCCCCATTTCATATAAAATAAGATATTACAAATATTTTACTTTATCATATTACAGTAGTCTGTATAATACTGTAAAGTTCAGTACAGTAAGTTGTTTTATTATCCTGTACTGCACACTACATAATAGAAACTTGCACAAACAATCGGCTATACATATGCACTGCATTTCTGAGTCAGCTGACTTAAAGTAAAATCGCAGTAAATATAGTGTACGGTACATTTAGTACAGTACTGTACATTAATTCCTTTTTAAATAAATGTACTGAAAGCTATTTTATTGTTCCATTACCCCTTTTTTTTTTTTTGCTAAAAACTTACGTAAACAAGCGGCCATTTGCATTATGTACTGTACTGCAATGTTTACCTTTTCACGCTGATCAAATCAGCTGACTTGTACCGTACTGTATTTACTGTATGTAACAGTACTGTGCATTTAACTGCTTCATGGTTGTTTTGGTATTGTTAAATAAAATGCAGAAGGTTAGTTTACTGAATTGTTTTATTTTAATTTTGACGGACGGAATCATTCTTTGTAGAGTATACGTCACGTATCTTGGGACGTCATGTATTTGGCGGAAGCGCGCTGACAAACTGAATGATTTCCTTTCATTATGTTGCCGAGTAATCTTATTACAGCATTCCCATAATCGAAACACCGAGTAACGATATCAAGCGTTTTAGTGGTCTGTATCATTAGTTATGAGATTAGTACAACTTACCGTAAAGTTAAGAAGAAAAAAGTCTGATGACGTTATATTGCTTCTGGCGGAAGGCGAGAGGCAAATCAAGTGATTTTCTTCCGATCCGTTACTATTCCCATAATCGAAACATCGAATAAGGATATAAAGAATTTTTTAATAATTTTCAAAGAAATATGAAGATTTAACTGCATTAAAAATCAAAATACGGAGAGAGAGAGTGGTTGCGTATTCCGTGTATAACTAATAATAAGGTCTATCAACGAACTGTATGGAAAATGTGATACCCTATAATATATTGGGGCTGTTGTAATATTCACTATGAAGAGATTTCGAATATCAAGAATATTATATAAATCAGTGTTATTCGTACTATATGTGCGCATAATCGTAATACTGCAGCGTCACCTTGAGATCAGCTGATCTCCCAACCAAAAGTAAATCAAAAGTAATTGTTGATTATTGAAATGCTCAAGAAATTAAAAAAAAAATATATGAACGTGCTTTGATAAACCACAATTAAACACAATAATGTCTAATGAAATATGAAGGCTTAATATTGAACGAAAAATTGAATACTGTATGAAGCTTTAGAATTAACTACCCGTATGCGATTGACAGAGCGAGCACACACACACACACACACAGAAAGAGCTACAACGATTTCGCATGATACCTAATAATAGGAACTGTAAGGAAACTGAATTTCTGTAACATATTGGCGCTGATGTAATATTCATCTTGAAGATATTTCTAATATGTTAAGAAATAAAAAAAAAAATGCCAAAAGTCTGATGACGTTATATTTCTTCTGGCGGAAGGCGAGAAGCAAATCAAGTGGTTTTCTTCCGATCCGTTACTATTCCCATAATTGAAACATCGAATAAGGATATAAAGAATTTTTTAATAATTTTCAAAGAAATATGAAGATTTAACTGCATTAAAAATCAAAATAGAGAGAGAGAGAGAGAGAGAGAGAGAGAGAGAGAGAGAGAGAGAGAGAGAATTTTAACTTGCGATGAAATCTACGGATGTTTACGAACATGTTTGGACTTCCGTCAATTTGTGTTCGTATCTCCGGACGTTCGTGAAACGGATGTTCGTATCTTATCTATATATATATATATATATATATATATATATATATATATATATATATATATATATATATATATATATATATATATCCAGTCACACTCCTAGTAAACATATTTTTAACGTATTCAATAAATTGACGGTAGCGGACCGAGCTAATGTAATATGTATATTTTTGGGCTCAAGCCATGACGTCCTGATGGAAGGTTCCTTCAGTAACTTCCTAGGGTATATTTAACTACAGTGGATATTCCCAGAGAATTAAACTAAAGGTTATCACAAAATTCTTACTTGTGGTGCGAGTACCCTAAAGGTTTCCCTCTAGGATATCATATATCAACAGGGGACGCATGTATTAACACGCCACATAGCTATCTGCACCCCATATAGAGTTAACACTTCGATATGGAAAGGTGGAGAATAACTGGGGAGCCGTTCCACAGTTACACTCATCCGTGGCTGCTGTTGGTACTCGAGACGTAAACAAACGCTGTTCATGTTGCATGCTTTATTTAGTTAGCAAGAACAGCCCTCTCCGGTCATTTAACTAATTAATATTATTAGTTATTTAGTCTTCATAGCTAGGAAATACTTATATCGTGTTTTAGCGCTCATCAGACTCGGTCGCCGTTCGACCCCATACTAGATCGCTAGCTTAGCCCCTAGGCTGGACAGCCTAGTGCTTGTTTTCATGCATGATATATACCAGTGTTCTTAGGTTAAGTTATGAAGATTGTGGCATTATTAAACATACTATTGACTGTGATGTAAGTGTTTTCGCCTTCGGGGACTGTGTTGATTGTGTATCATTCCATCCTAACCTAATGTAGGAACCCCTATATGCTCCCTATCCCCCTGCCTGCGGGCATTCCCTCTGTGTAGTCTTGCTTTCCCTTCTATATAGGGGAATCTTGTCTACAAACAGAGTATTTATCGCTTCTCTGCTTACCCTAAGGGAATGACCCTCCCTTAGGGTCGTGACCGAGAAATAAGGAAGGGCTCTGCCCTTCCTCAGTTGCACCTGGTTGGGTTACTCCTTCCTCCCTGCAACTTGCGATGTGTCTTTCAAGCTTTCCTAGCCTAGGAGTTAGCCCTCCTTCTCTAGGTTAAGCTCTGGGGGTTGACTCTGCCCTATTATAGTTTGAGACGGTACATCTGTACCGTTCTCATTCTGGGCTACCTAACCTAGGTTAGGGAGCGTTCTCCCTTACCTTGGTGGCCGTTCTCATAGAAAGATCTTTTCTTCCCCCTCCCCACCTATCCCTTTGGTGTAGGCTTGCCTACACACATCTGTCCTTAGTCCTACAACTCCTCCCTTGGGTGGAGTGGTAGGGTTAGTTATTCTCCTGCTGAGCTGGCCGCTCTGGTACACATACCCTTCATAGCGTTCTATGGGGGTGGTTGCCGGCGGGGGATTCCCCCCTCTTGAGTGCCCTCTAACCCTCCCTTGGGTTACCCCAGGCACCCGGCCTACTGCCGGCTCTCTGCCGCCGGATGCTAGGAGTATCCACTCCTATCATGAGTGCACTCTCTCCGGAGGGATGCCGGAGGGGTATGGGATCTTACCCCTTCCATCCCTCCTTACCTTTCTCTCTTTCTATCCTGGTGCCGGTCCCTTGCCGGCGATAGCCGCCACTACCTCAGGTGACATTGATTCATAAGATGCCTCCCCCCCTCTAAGACGTCAGCCTTCCGTGTGGCGGAGGCTGCCGCCTTCCGTCGACTTACAGCCAACGTCCCACCCCTTATTTTACCTAGTAACAGCCGGCCGACTTTCGGAGTCGGCCACCCGCATGCCGGCATTGATTGCCGGTGGTCTAGGTATACAACCATATACATATCTATCTTTTGAATTGATCCAAAGCTCACCATGCCGTCAGCCTTTGGCTGCCGGAGCCGCCGCCCCCTGCCGACGACCCGCCGCTGTGCCGGCGGTCGCCACGATGGTATTATACTTTAGATACTCAGTGTGTCTGTCTTGATGCCTTCCACCCTGCAGGACCGGCCTCCGGCGTTCCGTCGGTCTGCCGGCACCCTCCTGAGACGTTAAGGGACATGCACCCCTTCCATGCCTGCCGGCAACATGCCGACAGTTAATATACTGCAGCCAGATGGCTTGGCCACTTCTATATAGGTATTATCTTACCATCCAAGATTGTTGCTATGCTGTTTGATTGCACATTACAATATTCCAGCATACTCTGTGTATCTTAGTACGGTCGATTGCCGGAACCTACATTTAATAAGGGGTTTCTCCTATACCCCTTCTCCTCCAGGGATCTGAGTGGTCTCAGACCCTGCTACACTCTGCGGGCAATTTCTGTTAGAAGCTTAGCTCGGCTCATCCATATGGAGTCCCTCATTGTGACCTTCGGCCACAAAAGAAATTGCCTACAGATAAGGTTACGGTAACCGACTGGGCGGGATTCACAAGTATGTGTCTATCTATTTTTTTTTCCCGCTCATTATTCTGAAGCATTAAAATGCCTTATAATTAATTTAATTTAAAGAAATTTAGATTAAGATATCTTAATTTTAGAGTAATGTAAGTCATTCTTATGCCTTCCATGTACTCATGATCTCTTTCTTTTACAGGAGGATTATATGAAGTGTGAGAGCAACTTCTGCGGGGTGAAGCGCCCGGACTTCTACGGGCACAAGGCGTGCCGGACCCACGCCCCCTGCGCCGCCAAGAAAAGCGACCTGAAGTATTGGGACCCGCAGAACTGCAGAGTCTGCAAGAGTCGTTTGGTCGAGGCGTTCGACGATCCTCCTTCTGCGGAGGCAAGGGACAACGCTAGAGAGAAGCTACGCAAATGGGTGCGTGGCTTCCAGAAGAACGCCACCGGACCGTATCTTCCCAACGAAGACTTGAGGGCCTTGCTTTTCCCAAAGGCATCCAAAGACTCTGTGGTCCCCCGTGATCAGATCCCCACCGTCCAGATCGTGGTGGAACCTGATGTTGTCATGGCCCAGTCCATGCATGAATGCCATCTAGATTCCGACAACGTGGAACGTATGTCGGAAGTGTCGGAAGAAACGGAGAAGAACCTCATGGGCGAGGAACTCGACTACGAGGAAGATCAGGTGGAATACCCTGATTCGGAGACCGAGGTCGCTCCTGCTCCTACTCCCGCAGCAACTCCTGCACCGTCCGAGGAACCTGTTCCTTCGACTTCTGCCACCCCGGACCCTCTTCCATCGGCCACTCAGTCTTCAAGATGCTTGAAGCCCTCATGGAAAGAAAGCTACGAGAAACCCAGGAGCAATTCCGGATGACTCTCATTAGTCTTAAACAACCGAAAAGGATTTCGGTTAAGGACCTCCCCACTTGCTCGGAAGCTAACCCATGGAGATATGCCGAGCATATGCCAATTACAACTGGCAAAATCTACATCAGTGAAAGGGTTGGCTCTATCTTGCTGGAAGAAGTGGAATTCTTCCCGAATTTCCAGGCTTATCCGGACTGTTACGTCCGGCTCAGGTCCGAACCAGCCTCAAAGGAAGAGACCGAACCGAAGGAGGTTATCGTGTTCGATCTCGCGAAGGCCCAAGCTATGTTAGCCCAGGCGGTGAAGAGTAGGGGTTTCACCAACTCCAAGATGCCGGCGCTTAGCAAGAAGCATCCAACCTTCGTTGCGCCAAATGCTGCGACCTTCCCCTTCATCGAAAAGGCCTTCACAGCGGTCTTAAAGGCAGTGGAGGAAGGAAAACCTTGCCCTGCACTGGAGGAGTACAGACCCTTCTCCATTACTGTTCCTCCCGATGATAGGCACTGGAAAGACATCCAGTCAACCTTCACGGTAGGGAAACTAGAGCCTGACGTAGCCAGTCGTCAATTTAATGAGGACCTCCCAAGGCTAAATGATCACCTCCTTCGTAGGGAACAGGATACGAAGGAGAGGCTTGCCGCGTCGCTGTCCCACCAGGTACAGCTGGAACTTATGGCCGGGGATACTAGAGTCCCGGACTTTTATATGGTCCTAGCCAAATCGCACTTGGCAACGGTGACAAAGGACCTATATAGCTTCACTAGGGCTCGCAGAGCCTGTCGTGAATTCGTGTTTGCCAACGCAACGGTGAAACATGAACCCCGGAGGCTGATTTCCTCCAATATCTGGGGCAAGTATCTCTTCCCATCTTCTTTGGTGAAAGAGATTGTAGACAAAGCCGCCACGGAGAATAGGAACCTTCTCCACAAGTGGGGCATGTCAAGAAAGAGGAAATCCTCTCAGGATGATGGCCCTCAGCCTAAGAGGAAAACTCAGAAGCCGAAACCCCAGCAACGTCAACAGAGACGACAGTTTCCGGGTACCCCTACTCCCCAAGTGGCCACACAGCCACAACAGACCTTTCAGTTGGTCCCCCAACCGGTGGTGTTGCAGTCACCGGTCTTCACCCCTGCGTATGAGCAACACTCTACTACCTTTCGTCCCAGAGGTAGGGGCTCAAGCAGAGGCTCCGGCAGAGATTCTTCTCGCCGTCCCTCCAGAGGCAGAGGAGGAAGGGGAGCTAGCGGCCGAGGTGGAAAACCCTCGGGACACCAGAAGCAATGAAGTGCTTCCGGTGGGAGGAAGACTCCGCCAATTCCAGGATCGTTGGACCATCGATCCCTGGGCACACAGCATCGTCAAGAAGGGACCAGGCTGGAGCTGGACTCAACCACCCCTAGCCTTCCAGCAATTCTTCCAACAGTCAACCCCCCTCCTGGAAGAATATGTCCTAGAACTCTTGAACAAGAAGGTGATCAGGAGGATAAAGTCAACCAGGTTCCAAAGGAGACTATTTTGCGTTCCCAAGAAAGACTCCGACAAACTCAGAGTCATTCTAGACTTATCCCCTCTCAACAAGTTCATTGCGAACAACAAATTTAAGATGCTGACTCTGCAACAAATAAGGACCCTTCTGCCTCAAAGGGCCTATACGGTCTCCATAGACCTGGCGGATGCCTACTGTCACATTCCAATGAATCATTACGCTTCCTCCTACCTAGGATTTCGACTCCAAAGGAAAAGTTACGCCTTCAGGGCCATGCCCTTCGGGCTCAACGTGGCTCCACGGATCTTCACCAAGCTGGCAGACGCTATCGTCCATCAGCTCCGTCTTCAGTGCGTCCAAGTGATGGCCTACCTAGACGACTGGTTAGTCTGGGCGACATCGCCCGAAGATTGTGTAAGAGCCTGCAACAAAGTCACCCAGTTCCTAGAGCATCTGGGATTCAAGATAAACGCTGAGAAATCTCGCCTCTCTCCAGCTCAGAAGTTCCAATGGTTGGGAATCCATTGGGACCTTCAGTTACACCGTCTTTCCATTCCACAGAAGAAAATGAAGGAAATAGCAGGGTCTGTCAGAAGATTTCTAAAATCCAAACGGATCTCAAGACGACAGCAGGAACAAGTTCTCGGCTCTATACAGTTCGCCTCTGTGACAAACCCGGTGCTTCGCGCACAGCTAAAGGATGCCGCGGGAGTCTGGAGACGTTTCGCATCCATCGCTCGAAGAGACCTCAAGAGACGGCTTCCAAACAGACTTCGCTCACTTTTAAAGCCGTGGTCGGAAGCAAAGGCCCTGAAAAGGTCCATTCCTCTTCAACACCCGCCTCCATCGATCAACATCCACACGGACGCTTCACTGGAGGGTTGGGGAGGTCACTCCCACCAACGACAGGTTCAAGGAACATGGTCTCCCCTATTCAAGACGTTTCACATCAACATCTTGGAGGCCATGGCGGTTCTTCTCACCCTGAAGAAACTCTCCCCGCCTCCCTCTATCCACATTCGTCTGACTCTGGACAACTCGGTGGTAGTCAGATGTCTCAATCGTCAGGGCTCGAGATCGCCCCAGATAAATCAGGTACTTCTTCCGATCTTTCGTTTAGCAGAAAAGAAGAAATGGCACCTGTCTGCAGTTCACCTACAAGGATTCCGCAACGTGACGGCGGGTGCTCTATCAAGGACAAGCCCAATAGAGTCGGAATGGTCTCTAGATGCAAGGTCATTCTCCTTCATCTCTCACCAAGTCCCGGAACTTCAGATCGATCTCTTCGCGACGATCGACAACAATCAACTTCCTTGATATGTGGCCCCGTACAAGGACCCCAAGGCAGAAGCAGTGGATGCCATGTCACTGGATTGGAACAGATGGTCCAGGATATACCTGTTCCCTCCCCCCAACCTTCTGCTGAAAGTCCTCTCCAAACTGAGAACTTTTCAAAGGGACAGCGGCCCTAGTGGCTCCCAAGTGGCCCCGGAGCAATTGGTACCCTCTGTTCCTGGAGCTGCAGCCCACGCTGATCCCCCTACCGGGCCCAGTTCTCTCTCAACAAGTACAGAAGTCGACTGTCTTCGCTTCATCACTGAAAGTCAGGGACCTTCATCTCATGATTTTCTCTCCTTAGCCGCAAAGAAAAGGTTTGGAATCTCGAAGAAATGTTTAGACTTCCTCGAGGAATACAAGACTGAATCTACAAGACGGCAATACGAATCTTCCTGGAGAAAGTGGGTCTCTTTCGTCAAGGCAAAAAATCCTGCGGAAATCACCATTGATTTTTGTATGTCCTTCTTCATTCACCTTCATGGACAAGGCTTAGCAGCCAACACGATTTCCACCTGCAAATCGGCTTTGACTAGACCACTCCTGTACGCCTTCCAGATTGATTTGTCCAGTGATATCTTCAATAAATTACCAAAGGCATGCGCTAGACTACGCCCAGCACCTCCGCCAAAACCTATCTCCTGGTCCCTGGACAAGGTGCTCCATTTTGCCTCTAACCTGGACAACGATTCGTGCCCTCTAAAAGACTTGACTCAAAAAGTTATCTTCCTTTTTGCTCTCGCCTCGGGAGCCCGAGTTAGTGAAATAGTGGCATTATCAAGAGAAGAGGGTCATATCCTATTCGCAGATACAGGAGAGCTTACCCTCTTCCCTGATCCGACGTTTCTCGCTAAGAATGAACTACCCACCAAGAGATGGGGCCCTTGGAGAATCTGCCCCCTGAAGGAAGATGTCTCTCTATGCCCAGTGGAGAGTCTTAAGGTCTATCTTCGAAGAACTTCAGACTTCGGTGGAGGACAACTCTTCAAAGGAGAAACATCGGGTAGCGACTTGTCACTGAAACAACTAAGAGCGAAAATCACCTACTTCATTCGCAGAGCGGATCCTGACAGTACACCCGCAAGTCATGATCCTAGAAAAGTCGCGTCTTCCCTGAACTTCTTCCAGAGTATGGATTTCGAAAGCCTCAAGAGCTTCACAGGATGGAAATCATCGCGCGTTTTCTTCAAGCACTACGCAAAGCAAGTGCACGAAGTTGAACATTTCGTGGTAGCCGCAGGTAGTGTTATGAAACCTGCTGTTTAACTCTGCATAGAACAGCGAGTTACTTGGGACTTTAACTCTCCTGGTGCCTGTGGTGATACATAGTGATTTCATGGACACTTAGTGTTTCTAATAGACTGTTCTTACCAAGGTGAAATGTCATAGACTTTACATGAGTGCCACATGCTCTAGGGCATGATGTGTTTTCTTTGAAAAAGACTGACGTTCTTCTGGAACTTGTGTTTCTAAAAGTAAAAATTTCTTTTCAGATTCAAGATTGAAGTCTTTATTTTCTATGTACATTATTCTTTATTATTGTAAATAAACTTTACATTTATTATTGTAATTGTTATCACAATAATCTGCAATCTTTGAAATAAAATGTCTATTTTATTACATGTGCATCTCTCTCCGCTCCTATTCTTTATTAAGAAATATACGATTGTTATAGTTTCATTTACCCCTTTCCTTCTAAAGGAGAAGAATAATATATGTAATTGTATTATATACTCACTCATGCTTTGATAATATTCCTACCTGAATATTAACCTTTGTCCTGCCTCTGAGACCAGATTGATCTCTCCTCCAGGGAGTGTAGTAAATGTTATTTACTTACCTATGCTTGATAATATTCCTACCCGAATATTAACCTTATGTCTTGTCTCCGAGTCCTGCACGAACTCTCCGCAGGGTGAGTAGCTCTTCAATGATCGCTTCGAGATGTTAATATGGTCCACCAGGACTTCTCTGCCAGGGGGGCAGGAAGCTAGTTCTTCACGGAATCTCTAGTAAGGACATGTTACATACCTCTATTCGAAGCCCTTGGCACTTGCATAAAAAGGGGGAAAATTTCCACGATACATTAATTCTCTGGTACACTTCCATCAGGACGTCATGGCTTGAGCCCAAAAAACGGATTTTGTGCGAAGCGAAAAATCTATTTTTGGGTGAGATAGCCATGACGTCCTGATGGACCCTCCCGTCTATTCTAGTCCAGCCTTTCAGGCCCCGCCCTGTCCTACTGTATCATGGAGATTAGCAAGAAGCTGGGCTCAGGATGAGGACGGACGTGACGTTATTTAGCAATGGCGCCCGTTTGTTTACGTCTCGAGTACCAAAAGCAGCCACGGATTAGTGTAACTGTGGAACGGCTCCCCAGTTATTCTCCACCTTTCCATATCGAAGTGTTAACTCTATATGGGGTGCAGATAGCTATGTGGCGTGTTAATACGTGCGTCCCCTGTTGATATACGATATCCTAGAGGGAAACCTTTAGGGTACTCGCACCAGAAGTTAGAATTCTGTGATAACCTTTAGTTTAATTCTCTGGGAATATCCACTGTAGTTAAATATACCCTAGGAAGCTACTGAAGGAACCTTCCATCAGGACGTCATGGCTATCTCACCCAAAAATAGATTTGTCGCTTCGCTCAAAATCCGTTAATTACATGTTTAAAACACATGATCTAAGAGGTCACTGTGGAAGTAGGAGAGTGTGAGAAATGCCATAGTCATGTCATAAACAGGATGCGAATGCCAAACCTCAGCAATGTAACATTTTTCATGAAGAGTAAACACAACCAAGCCGTGAGAAAGAGTTGTCTCTGAGAACGGAACTAAGTACCTTCCGGTATTAATGTTGTGTTTACAATAAATCATTAAGTGCTGAGATAACTAATTAAACTTTAACATCAATATGGATATTTGTGGTAGTTCTTACTTAGATGTCATACGGAATGGTCATCCGACCAAACCATCTATACTCCTGTGATGGAGATGTTAATAACTGTTTTTAAAGAATAAACTATTTTAAAGTTAACTTACCTAGACTTACTTGAAGATGTAACATACCAAGTCTAATATACAACACATTGAAGATGACATTTGATGGGAACCCGAATGTGTGTTAATAACAGTACCACACCAATACATGTACATCAAATGTCAACAGATCCCATGTGTAAGTGAAGCTAGTTTTTTAGGAGTAATATTGTATTGCAGGCTGACGTAGATTTCTCACTTGAAAGCCTTAAAAGTTAAGTGTCTCTAGGCTTTAAATCTTTTAAAAGTTTTGTCCCATACATAACCCTCTTAATTAGAGAATGCCTTGATGAAGTCATTGAGCTTCAGCACGGCATTCTATCCCGTGCTGAAACTTGGTGACGGGCAAGAGGGCTCTCGAACTGGGGGAAATTGCTCCCCCAGTTCGAATCTAAATTTCTCTCTTTCTTATCTTTTTCTTCCTCTTTATATTGCTTCAACCTTCTCCTAATATTATAAACTTTCCTTCATGTTGCTGTCCCAACCCTATGAGTAAAATTTCCCATATATATATATATATGTGTGTAAATATTTACATTTATGTGTATGTTTATTATTTTTTGTTTTCCTTTATGGCATGGATGTTTCTACATCTGTTATTGCCTCTTGGGCGGATGTTTCTACATCTGGTATTGCTGCCTGCTTTGATGAATGTGAAAGGTGTCACGGTTGGGAGGTGTTTGTGCTCAAAGCTATATGTGAGAGTATTGGATGATCTCAGCCATCCCGAAGATGGTTTGGACCTTTTTGGTGGAACTATTCTCAAGTGTTGGGTCTTCGGAATCCAGGGGGATCCAATGCTTGAGGTAGGACTCTCGGCTTTTGGGCGGAAGCCCATCATTACAGATATGGGGAAGATGATTCCATAGTTTCTTGGTCTCAGTCCTAACAGGCGGGTTCAGCTTACACCTGTGCCTCTATATGTGTTTTGATGCTATCCTTCGGGTAGGGTATGGAGTGGACCATCTGGGAAGTATACTCTCACTGTGCCGGTAGTGGAGAGTGCAAATTTCCTTCCCAACAAGTGATGCCTTAATGTTCTCAAGCAGGTAAATCAAACTATTCAAATATCACTCTTCTCTTTTCTTTATTTTAATGGATTCTTGTGACAACGACCCCACCTCCCCTGGATATGCTGACTCGCCCCCAGCACTGTTGACGACCTCTGGCAATTCATTTAAAGAAAACTCCGTTGACGACGTAGGAACTAAAAAGGACTATTCTTTAAACATTCGGAAAAAAGGGTAATTTGGGCAACACAGGAAAACTGAATGTCCTGCACGTTATCCCAATCCCATTAGAAGCTAATTATGATGTGCTACATAAAATTTTTGATTGTTACGGATTAATAAAAGAAATTAGAATGAAAGTTCAAGATGATAATTGGGAATCTTGGTTATCATTTAATTGTCATGAGGAAGCATTTAATGCAAGCCGTAACATTGTTGATATTAAAGTAGGTAATGTGAGTGTTAAGGGTGCTCTGTATGATGGGGCACCTAAAGATCTGGATGTCTACAGATCAGCAGACTGGGTTGATAAAGATATAGAGGTAGATATGCCATCCCAAAGAAAGCCAAAACCACCAATGTGGCTTCTTGCTCAATCTATAGGAGGTACGGAAAATTATTTCAAGATCTGCAAATTTCTTCAGAGGAAGGTAGGTACGATCGCACCTGGAGATATATCTCGATTCGGGAAGAAAAGTTACTTGATAAAGGCCAAGTCATACACACAGTCTGTTATACTGTCCAATTTGAGGACAGTAAATGATGATATAAAACTGGACATCAAACTTTATGGAAGGGGAGTGGTTTTCAGTAGGGATCTATATGAATTTACCGAAGAGGAGATATTGGCTATGTGTCCACTATCAGTGTGGAAAGTACATAAAGTACCTGGAACATCAATGATTGTTCTTACTTTCCAGGATGCTGATGTACCTTTCCACATAGACATAGAAAATGAAAGGATTAGAGTTCAACCTTTCAAGCAGAAGCCACTGCAATGTTATAATTGCTTTAAATTTGGGCATCCTTCCAAAGTTTGCAAGAATGATAAAATTTGTAATACTTGCTCTAATATTTACCATGGGGAATGTACACTTGAGGCAAGGTGCTTAAACTGCAACTCTAATCATAAATCTAATGATAGGAGCTGCCAGTTTTATAAGTTAGAAGAGGCTGCCCTCAATAAATCAATTATTGAACATGTAAGCATGGGGCATGCAAAGAGATTATTAAATAAATCTAATACTTATGCAAAGACATTAAAAACTGGAGAAAAAGTTCCTCAGGAATCATCTCGCCCACCTACTACTGTAGGTAGTTCTCGAAAAAGGAATTCACCATCTATTGATAAAGTGCTGCATAAGACAAGAACATCTCCTCCTAAAGATTTATCATTGAGTATCAACAAAAAGACATTGCCCACCACTATCAAACCTTTGTCCCCCATTACAAAGAATAGTACTACCCTCTCCCAGGCCATATCCTTGCCTGATTTAATGGAGATTCCACCTGACACCAAGTTATCAGGTGTACCTGTACTGGGGAAGGTACAAAAACCTGGTAACTCACAACCTATTAATCATAAAAGAGAGAGACCTCCATCTCTCTCACCCCCTTCCATAAGAAATATTAGACTTATGACATCAAATAAATATGATGTTTTGTCTGTTTATTATTATTATTATTAAATGCTAAGCTACAACCCTAGTTGGAAAAGCAGGATGCTATAAGCCCAGGGGCCCCAACAGGGAAAATAGCCCAGTGAGGAAAGGAAATAAAGAAAAATAAAATATTTCAAGTTTAGTAACAACATTAAAATAAATATTTCCTATAAAGACTATTAAAACTTCAGCAAAACAAGAGAAAGAGAAACTAGATAGAAGTGTGCCCGATTGTACCCTCAAGCAAGAGAACTCTAACCCAAGACAGTGGAAGGCCATGGTACAGAGGTTATGGCACTACCCAAGAATAGAGAACAATGGTTTGATTTTGGAGTGTCCTTCTCCTAGAAGAGCTGCTTACCATAGCTGAAGAGTCTCTTCTACCCTTACCAAGAGGAAAGTAGCCACTGAACAATTACAATGCAGTAGTTAACCCCTTGAGTGAAGAAAATTGTTTGGCAATCTCAGTGTTGTCAGGTGTATGAGGACAGAGGAGAATCTGTAAAGAATAGGCCAGACTATTCGGTGTCTGTGTAGGCAAAGGGAAAGAACCGTAACCAGAGAGAAGGGTCCTATGTAGTACTGTCTGGCCAGTCAAAGGACCCCATAACTCTCTAGCGGTAGTATCTCAACGGGCGGTTGGTGCCAAGGCCAAGGCCAACCTACTACTACTATCAACCAGAAGACAATTTAAATAAATCAGAAGTTCAAGTTGAAGTCCAACATCCACCTCAACAAATAGATCAAAAGGATACAAAGAAAAACACCAACGTAAAACCCAACATAACAAGACCATCTCTGAAGAAACCTACAGGTAATAATGTTAGATTAAAAACTGCTAATGGGAAGACCTCATCCAAGATGTTTTCCAGAAATAAACCATAGTTTTCTCCTCAATTTTGCAATGGAACTGTCAGGGTTTAAGGGCGAAATTTGAAGAACTTAAGCTCCTAATTCATGAACATTCCCCCATAATTCTATGTCTACAGGAAAGTATGCTTGATGCTAACACTCTTAGTCCTCGAGAGTATGTTAGCAATAGAACACCATATAATCATCAAGCAGGGAGCCATGGTGGAAGTCTCATGTACGTTCGTCGAGATGTTCCCCAAATACCTATGTCTATATGTACAACCCTGCAGGCAGTGGTTGTACAAATTGATATAGGAAGAAAATATATAATATGCTCTCTCTTCTTACCTCCAAATGATAATATTTTATATGATGATTTAGCAGAGGTCATTCAACAACTCCCTCAACCATTTCTCTTACTGGGAGATATGAATGGTAGACATCCTTTATGGGGGTGATATTTTGGCAAATACCAGGGGCAATATTATCTCATCAATTGTGGAGAATGCAATAGTAATGCCAATAGCTAGGCCAGAAAAACTTCCTAGTAAACTGAACAATTACAGTCCAATGACACTCATTGGTTGTGTTTGCAAAGTATTGTGAAAAATTGTTATAGACTGAATTCGTGTTTATAATGTAATAACAGTTTATCAGGTTATCAATTTTGTTCACTAACATAGTAATTCACCTTGGATCTTCTTTCACGCTTAGAAGTTTTGAACAAAAGCAAGTCTCAGCAGTCATACATTTTGACATTCAGAAGGTATACGATACTACTAGTAGTCATTCAATTATGAAATCCTTATATCATAATGGTTTTTGAGGACACTATCCTATTTTCATTCAAAAGTTTATCAATGGAAGAACATTCCAAACTCATATGAAAAATGTTTATTCCAAATCTTGCAGCTTAGACTGTGATGTTCTCCAGGTAGTTTTTAAGGGGAATTCTCTTTTTTTGGCATTTGCAATGGCATTTTATGACATAGATGCTCAAATGACAATCAGTGTGCAAAGTAGCCTTTGCATAGACGGCTTTGCAATATAATACTCGTTAAACAATCTTCATCACCTACAATGAATTCTAAATAACTCTATAAGAAAAATAGAAGTTTGTACTATGTCTGTTGGTTTCAGACTTTCTGCATAAAAATACCACAAAAGGGTTGATTTACTGGAATAGTAAATGGAAAAACACCAAAATATAAACTTCGCATTAGGTGATGATCAAACACAATATCAAGAAAAGGTAAGTTTTTTCTGAGTAATATTATTTTTGGGCTCGAGCCATGTCATCCTGATGGAAGTTCCCTTCGGCAGCTTCCTACTGTATAATATTTCTGCGAGTGATATTACAAGAGAATTACCGTCAGGTATCACAGGGTTCTAACCCCCGGCCGGAACGACTATCCGAAGATACCGTGTATAATTAGGGATGTATCCGAAGATAACCATAGATATCTACACCCGCAATAGACTTTGCCCAGTCAAATCAACTAAGGGGAAGGATAAGTGAGGAGCCGTTACATATCCTCTCACCTTACGGTGCCCCCGTACATCTCTGGCGATCCATTCCTTTGTTCACAGCTTAGATCTACAGTGGTACCTCTACATACGAATTTAATTAGTTCCACAACCAACTTCGGATGTAGAAAATGTTCGGATGTAGAAACGAATTTTCCCATAAGAATACATGGTAATTCATTTAATTCGTTCCTCAGCCTAAAAACCCATAATAAATCCTTAATAAATGGCTACACATAATTACACATAACAATAACATAACTGCATAATATGAAAGAAGCATGTAAAAAAGATAATTATAAAGAAATAATAAATAAAAAATGTGTTTTATTGACACTTTACCTTAGAGACAGGCCAACACAGGTGTAGGATTTGCTACGCCAGGAGGAGACGGACGATCGGCGAGAAGGTAGACATGGTGTTAACATGTTCTTTAAATAAATACTCTCTCTCTCTCTCTCTCTCTCTCTCTCTCTCTCTCTCTCTCTCTCTCTCTCTCTTGTTCTTCTTCAATGTTAGTGTCAGAGACGTCTATTAATTTTTTCTGAGAGAAAGAGAGAGAGAGAGAGATTAAACAAAAATGTGTTGTGTACATATGATTTTTAACAGCGTTAACGAGTTGAAAGACAGTTAAATGTAACTAAAAAAACAATATCAGCGAATCTGAATTCCTTCATAACTAAAACAAATATTAATACAAACACACTCGTGTGCGTATGCGCAAACACACACACGCACGAGGAGACACGATCGGCGAGGAGGTAGAGATGGTGACTGCGATAACATACCGTAACTTACACTACGGAAATTTTAATCTAACTTAGCTTATTTATTTTTTTTTATTTTTATATTTTTTTTTCTTTTTATTTTTTATTTTCATGACTTTCAGTGACGAGTTACGGTATGTTATCGCAGTCACCATCTCTACCTCCTCCCCGACCGTCTCTCTTACTGCGTAGCAATTTTTGCACCTGTGTGTGTGTTTGTGCATACGCACACGAGTGTGTTTATATCAGTATTTGTTTTAGTTAATAAAGGAATTCAGATTACGTAGCTGTTATTACTTTCTTAGTTACATTCAATTGTTTTTCAACTCGTTGACGCTGTTAAAAATCATATGTACTCTAAACACATTTTTGTTTAATCTCTCTCTCTCTCTCTCTCTCGGAAAAAAAATAATAGACGTATCTAACACTATAACAGCGAAGAAGAGAGAGAGAGAGAGAGAGAGAGATATTTTATTTAAAGAACATGTTAATGCTCTGTTTAGAGAGAAACAGAAAAAGAGAGAAGTCTTATTTAAAAGAGCTTGTTAATGCTATCATGGTTTTCTTTGCTTCACTTTTTTCTTTCTTTCTGTTCATCACGCTGGTCCTTCTCACAAATGATCGTTGCCAACAATCTCTCTGTCCTATATCCCTATCAACAAAAGGCATTCTATCTCTTCCAGGGTATTGCTAAGATGTCTTGTAATAATGGTGATCACCTTCGATGGTTATTTGCTTTAATGGCTGCCTTCAGCTTGATGATCCTCGAGATCATAGTCCTATTCCGGCCATAATGTTTAGCCATACAGTATCACTCACATGCACACTGCTCTCATGTTTTTCTATAATTTCTTGCTTCAATTCTAATGAAAGAATTGCCTTCTTCCTGTACTGAAACTTAGCTTCTTAGGCACCATGATTATAGGTAAAATAAAAAAGGAAATGTGAGAAAAGGAAGAAAATAAGCACTGTTAATAACAGACCAAACAGAGGACAACCACACGATACACACAAGAATAGAGAACTGAGCACTCGACGCTTAATGGCGTAATGTTTACTTCGTGTGTCGAAATAAAATTTGGGTGTAGAGTCAAAAATTTGCTCGAACTTTACTTCGGATGTTGGAAAATTCGGATGTAGATACGTTCGTGTGTAGAGGTTCCACTGTACTACTGTTGTTGTTTCGTTGGGCGCTCTATATCAGCTTTTTTGAAGATTTTCCTCATATGATGGCTTCTTCATCGCCTAAGTTGAGTACCAACCTTTCTTTACAGTTTGCTTTAGCTGTAAATGTTTTGGATCCCTTCAGGGAAAGTTATTTAGCTTTTACGACGAAGGAGCCGGAGCGCTCCGAGTCCAGCTAGCTTGGGCGTCTTGTTACGTACCTGATCGCCCTTATTTTTCATGTTCACTTAGTTTATTTTGTAAGTTTCACGTTAGCTAGTATTTATTTAGCATTACGATGCTTTGGGCTCTATTTTATGTTTGCTTTTTTTTTTTTTTTTTTTTTTTTTTTTTTGGTGCGTGTCAATTTCGGGTAGCCTAGCCTAGAGAGCGGTAGCTTTTCAGTTGATGACGTGCTCGCCGATGTTATTTAGGTCTGCCTTACCAGACTCGTTGACAGTGGCTTTTTCCCTTAGGAGATTTTTACCTCAGTTATACTAGTTTACAGAGTCATTTTGCCCACTTGTCTTCGATTTTTCGGTATTTTAGACCGTTTAGGCTCTTGGCCGTCGTGCTGCATTCACTTGTGATTTCCCAGGCTAGGTATGCGCAGTATTTTGGAGCTCCCCTTTGCGAAGGGTGATCTCATTTAGTTGGTACGCTGACTTCCTGTACTGCGGTTCCTTTTAGCCTTTGGGATTTCTCCTTTGACTTGCTGCATCCAGGCCTAGCCTAACTTTCGACTGCGTATCCATTGGTCCGCCATGCTACATTCGTTCAAGATTTCTCATGCTGGGTACTTGCAGTTCTTTCGAGTTCCCCTTTGCGAAGGGTTAGCTCAAAATGTCGGTGCGCTGACATTATTGTTCTGCCGTTTACTAGCCTCTGGGATTTTTGGATCGAGTAGCATCATTTTCTTAGTTATTAATTTTAGATACTTATATACGATATCGGCATTCTACTCCATGTCGTTACCTCTCTCTCTGGTTGGTTTTCCGGCACTGACATCGACGTCAAATTTCGTTTTAATGATGCTGTGTTTTTGCAATTGTACTTGGTGAGGGCTAGTTCTCTCTGGGTTATGTCCCTCCAGAGCTGTCAGCATGCTTCTTCATGCGGAGTGAGTTGCTAGACTGACGGCGATGCCGGTACTTTCGGCCTTGTGGTCTCCTACGGCATACTTTACTTTTATACCTGTAATAGTGATGCGTCACTATGTATGGCGGTGCCACTTTTAGCGTCACTGCCTTCCCATACGGCATTATGTTTCTGCGGAAACTATTACCGCTTGTCTCCACTGCCCTACGTTTACCGAAATTGTCGTTACTGGCGGCGGGACTAACATTAGTATATGGGAATGATCACTGTGCCAGCACCTTAGGGTGGTTTACACGTTGACAACAATGCCGTTCCTAGAGTGTGCCAGTAGTCCCAGCAACATTGGTACCTTTAAGGCACATGTCTTTCTTTCCTTTTGAGACCGCTTTATCTACTATAAGGTGGGCTCTCTACTATCTGTAGATGAGTACAGATATAGATTAACATAAAGGCCTTATTCCTTCTACTTTTGAGGCTTCTTTATGTATGCGGGCCATGGAGGTATCTTTTATGAAAGGTCTTCCGTGTCCCGGCATAGAGATAACCACTACATATGGTTACGTGTTTTCTATCAATTTGTCCATTTCCCTTTGAAGGTGTGGATTAGATAAATGATTGATAACTCTATAGATTAGATCGCTTTATTGGGTTCTCTCTTGTGAGATTATCAATTTTAATTTTAGTCTTTTTGTTGCTACAGACGTCTGCTCAGTTATCGATGTGTCGATAGCATATTCTATTTGGATACCAGGTCTATTGCCTTCTGATTGGCTATTTCTCTTTTCATGAGCATACCCCCCCCCCCCCTCCCAACAATTATTAATTGCTAAATGTAGCAACTATCTTGTAAAGGCTAACTATTCCAATCTATCGCCTTTAATAGGGGTTTGGATTTTTTGTTATTTATCTCCTACTTTCTCACCAATTGCAATTACACACAATTTGGGGATTACTATTCCTTTCATTGTTAGCATAGAATGTTACTAATCCATTCTATTCAGCCTTTGGTGACTGTTAGAGACACACGTACTCATAGTATATATTATTCTTTTTACAGGTGGTGTCTACGAAGGAGATCCACTGTAGAGTGCAGATTTGTGCCAGGACCGTGAGACATCCTTGCGGTCACGATACTTGTAGTACCCATGCCAAGTGTCGTAAGATGAAGGGTCCAGTCTCTTACTGGGATCCACAGGATTGCAGTGTCTGCAAGGTCATGTGTCACTCGGGTTGGATCTCGAAGGATATCTCCGAGGATGACTGGATGTTTTTCCAGAGATCCCTTCGCACCTGGGTAAGGGGATTCAAGAAAAATGCGGATCCAAAGGCTCCTTAACTTCCATCTACTGAGTGGAAGGATATCCTCTTCCCCAAGGTGGCACCTGACTCGGTTTTGGGTTATTTTCATCCTAAACCCTTCCCAACCGTCCAGCTACAAGTGGATGAGGCATTAGGTGCTATGAGTTTACACTCAGAACAAATATCTATGGTTTCCTCTCTCTCTCCGGGTAGAGAATCGTCTCTACTTTCTACTAGGGAGTCAGATGAAGAACCCCTCCCTCTGGTGGATGATTCTTACCTGCCTGAGTTGGATGATGATAATGTGGCATCTGTTAAGGACTCTGCGGTGTCTACCGTTTTAGCTTCTACTACGACAGTGGCCTCCCTGTTTATGACGACGGCTACATCTTCTTTAACGGGAGAGGTTCCTGCTGCTTTTCCCCCTTCATCCCCTGTGGAGTCTTTGGAACCCAAACCCCCTCAATTCCCGAGTACATCGGGGAATTCTGGGGATTCGTCACTATTGGCTAACATGAAGGCTTTGATGGAGGGGACTCAGCAATACCAACGTATGATGTTTAAAGCCTTGCATGAGGAGATCCAGGCTTTGAAGAAGCAAGAGGAACCAGGTAAGGATAAAGTCTTGCCCTCTCAGCTACCGTACTGAACGCAGCAGAATCCATGGAGGTATGCTGGTCACGCGGTACTTTCTGAGGGCATCCTCCACATTGGCGAAGGGCTAGGCTCCAGACCGGTACCCGATCTGGATTTTAATCCAGATATTGAGGCCTATCCCTTTTGCTATGTGAGGTTAACTGAAGGGGTTCCATTGAGGGATGATACCATCCCTAAAGAAACATTCCTTCTGGAACATACAAGGGCTCAACACCTGGCAGTGAAGGAAATGAAGACAGCAGGGTGTATTAATACATAGCTTGGTGCCTTTGGTAAAAGGTTAGCCACCTTTGTGGCTCTGGACACGGTGGTCTTTCCTTTGGTTTCAAAGGGCTTCATGGCTGTGGAGAAGGCCATTCGTGAAGGTAAGTCTCTCCCGGTGTTGGAAGAGTGTAGACCTGTGTCTCTCATTCATTCTTCCACATGATGCTGACCACTGGATGGATGTCCAGTTTACTTTCTCTGAAGGTAAACTGTTTGAGGATTTAGCCATTCGCCAATTCAATGAGAAACTGCCCAGGATTCCTGAAAACCTCCTTATAGCTGAAATGGAGACTAGAGAGAGACTATCAGCTTCAGTGTGTCTCCAGTACTTCATGGAAATGATGATTGGGAATTTTACAGATGCCCCAGTCTTCTCCCTGTTAGCAAAAACTCATCTTGCTACCTTTATGAAGGATCTCTATGCTTTCTTTCAGGCTCGTAGAGCCTGTAGAGAACATGTTCTCGCTTCAGCCACCATACGCCATGAGCCAAAACATCTCGTCGATTCTTGCATATGAGGAAATGACCTTTTTCCACAAAAACTAGTGAAAGAGGTTACAGATAAAGTTACACCCGAGAATAAAAGCCTGTTCCAGAAGTGGGGGATCTCTCTGAAGAGGAAATTCACTCCTGGGGGAGGACCACAGCCTAAGAGGTCCCGCGAACCAACCTACCTTAAAAAGTCGTTTGCTCCTTCCTCCGCCAACATCCCTCAGACTATTTTCGCCGTTCCTCATCCCATGACGACACAGTCCCCGGTTTTCAACCTGGTGTATGAGTAGGGGTTGTCGTCCTTTCGATCCCAAAAGAGAGAAATGGGCGGCAGAGGCCGCTCTGATAGAGAAAGCAGATCCAGGGGTTGCTGACATCAAGGTGGCAGAGGAGGAATGGGTGCACATCCTTAGCTCAAACAATGAGGATATTCCGGTAGGGGGACGGCCGACCTTGTTCAAGGACTGGTGGTCATTCAGTCCTTGGGCACAGAGCGTCATTTCTAATGGGTTGGGATGGAAGTGGAAGCAACGGCCTCTAAAGCTCAGGAGATTTTTCCAGAGGTCAACACCTCATCTAGAACAATATGTACAAGACCTCCCGAAGAAAAGAGTTACCCGTTGCACGAGATCTATGAGATTTCAAGGTCGTCTATTTTGCGTGCCAAAGAAAGATTCGAACATACTTCAAACTATTCTTGACTTGTCCCGTCTAAACCTGTTCGTTCAGTGCGACAAGTTCCGGATGCTGACTATTTCGCATTTACGAACCTTACTACCCCTGGAGGCTTATACCGTCTCTATAGATCTCCGACGCTTATTGGCATCTTTAGATAGGTCGGCGCTCCTCCCCCTACCTTGGTTTCAGCCTGGAGAAAAAGGGTTATATATTCAGAGCTATGCCATTCGTGATCAACATAGCTCCGAGGATTTTCACGAAGGTTATCGACGCAGTCGTTCAACAACTTCGGGAAAAAGGCCTGGACGACTGGCTAATGTGGGCTCCTTCGCCACCGGAGTGCTCAGAAGTAACCGCTCAAGTTGTAAGGTTCTTTGTCTCTAGTATTTCAGATCAACTTCAAGAAGTCAAGACTGACCCCAGCTCAAGTTTTATTATTATTATTATTAATTGCTAAGCTACAACCCTAGTTGGAAAAGCAAGATGCTATAAGCCCAGGGGCCCCAACAGGGAAAATAGCCCAGTAAGGAAATGAAACAAGGAAAAATTAAATACTTTAAAAACAGTAACAACATTAGAATAAATATTTCCTATATAAACTATAAATACTTTAACAAAACAAGAGGAAGAGAAATTAGACAGAACAGTGTGCCCGAGTGTACCCTCAAGCAAGAGAACTCTAACCCAAGAGACAGTGGAAGACCATGGTACAGAGGCTATGGCACTACCCGAGACTAGAGAACAATGGTTTGATTTTGGAGTGTTCTTCTCCTAGAAGAGTTGCTTACCATAGCTAAAGAGTCTCTTCTACCCTTACCAAGAGGAAAGTAGCCACTGAACAATTAAAGTGCAGTAGTTAACCCCTTTGGTGAAGAAGAATTGTTTGGTAATCTCAGTGTTGTCAGGTGTATGTGGATAGAGGAGAATCTAAAAAGAATAGGTCAGATTATTCGGTGTATGTGTAGGCAAAGGGAAAGAACCGTAGTTGGGGATTCATTGGAACCTACAGTCTCATTCCCTGGCCATACCTCCTTCCAAGAGGAAAGAAATAGCGAAGTCAGTCAGGTCTCTGATCAAGTCGGGGACGACCACCATGTAACGCCAGGATAGGGTTCTAGGATCTTTGCAATTCGCCTCGGTAACGAACCCTGCCATCAAAGTACGGCTCAAGGATGCAAGCAGAGTTTGGAAACGGAGAGCCTCCAAAGCTCTTCGCGACCATCAAAAGAAAACCCCGGTGTTACTCCGAAGACAACTTCGACTGTGGTCCTCTGCCCAAAGTCTGTCACAGATGATACTGTTAAGCGCTTTCCTCCTCCGGTAGTGATTCTTCATACGGAGGCCTCATTGGATGGTTGGGGGGGTCATACCCCGCTCAAGAAAGTGTAAGGCGGTTGGTCCCAGAAATTTCAACAATTCCACATCAATATTCTGGAGGCTATGGCAGTCTTCTTGTCCCTCAAAAAGTTACACTTGAAGAAGAACATTCACATTCGTCTAGTCCTCGACAGCAAAATAATAGTCCATTACATCAACAGACAAGGGTCGAGGTCTTCTCAAATAAATCACGTAATGTTAGCCATCTTTACGTTAGCTCAGAGGAAAGGTTAGCATCTGTCAGCATCCCACCTTCACGGAGTAAGAAATGTGATGGCGGATTCCCTATCTCGGACAATACCTCTAGAGACGGAGTGGTCTCTAGACGAAATATCATTCTGTTTCGTGCAGGATCAAGTCCCTAGACTTAAAATGGATCTGTTTGTGACGATTCTAAACAAGAAACTTCCCTGTTATGTAGCACCGAATATGGATCAAGCAGCAGTGAGCATGGATGCGATGACCCTGGATTGGAATCGTTGGACGAGGATTTACCTGTTTCCACCCTTCAATCTCCTCATGAAGGTTCTGGACAAGCTTCAATTGTTTGACGGGACAGCGGCCCTGGTTGCTCCTCTGTGGCCGAAGAGCAACTGGTTTCCCATGATGACAGAATTGAACCGTTGCCCAACCCGATTTTGTCCCATGTGGTACAGCGAAAGATTGTCTACGCTTCATCATGGAGAACAAACAACCTTCATCTCATGATTTTTTCGCCTTAGCTCTGGAAAAGAGATTTCAAATTCAACGTGACAAGTTGGAGTTTGCAGAAAATTATATGACTTCCACTACCTTGACCCAGTATGAAACGTTGTGGAAGAAATGGGTCGAATACGTCAAGGACAAGAATCCAGATTCAATTACCATAGATTTTTGTTTAGGTTTATTGATTGACTTACATGCGCAAGGTCTAGCTTCCTCCACGATTTCATCGTACAAGTCAGCCCTTGCTAGACCTATTCTATACGCCTTTGATATCGACTTTAACTCGGATCTCTTCAATAAGATTCCGAAAGCTTGTGCAAGGTTGCGACCGTCGGCTCCGCTGAAGCCTATATCTTGGTCTTTTGATAAAGTTTTACATTTCGCTTTGGAAATTGACAATCAAACTGCTTCTATTCGTGATCTGACTCAAAAAGTTATCTTTCTAGTTGCGATGGCTTACAGTGCTTGTGTTAGTGAGATTGTGGCTCTCTCTAGAGATGAGGGTCACATTGAATTTGTGGATAATGGTGAGGTTAATTTATACCCTGATCCTGCTTTTCTAACTGAGAATGAACTTCCCTCTAAACGTTGGGATCCATGGAAAATAGTTCCCCTAGCAAGTTGATCCCTCCCTGTGCCCAGTGCAGTGCTTAAAAGTTTATTTGTTAAGAACAGTGCAGTTTAAAGGTGGACAATTATTTAAGGGGGGAAACGGTGGGATCAGATTTGTCTTTGAAACAGTTAAGAGCAAAGAGCAGACACAGCTAGTATGCCATTGGGTCATGATTCTAGGAAAGTGGCTTCCTCTCTAAATTTCTTCCAGTACATGTCCTTTGAGGGTCTACAGGCATATACAGGTTGGAAGTCCACTAGGATTTTCCTCAGGCATTATCTGAAACAATTGGAAGAGATACGTCGTTTTGTGGTGGCCGCGGGAAGTGTTATCAAACCCGCTGCATCGACGTAGCCCTCAAGTGCGTCCTAGGGCACTCCTCCAGCTAATTTCTTATAATAAGTAAACAATGAGTTTTTGTTTCAGGATCACTAAAACTTTTATTTTTCAGGATTCATTAGTGTATCTCTGATATAATTTTGTACCTGCATAGCTATAGTTTAACTGTCTTAGTGTTAATTAGACTATAGCTCAATTTATTTGTTTACTTGTATGTTTTTGTCTTTATTAATTGATTTAATTTGTCATAAGTTCCTTACGGTGTCTTATATCAGGTTTTTGATGTTCCCCTAATGTTATGTTTTGTATGGGTATGGTAGGGATTTATTATTTGGTACAAACACATTGCCTTTATACCAGTAAGGTTATTTACTTATTATTCTTTGCTCTGATTTTTGTAAATAGAAGACTGCAATATTTCCAATGCCTTTCATTTCTAGCCCTTTTTTTATTTATAGTAGCAATAAAATTAGTGTGCCTATTCATTATTATCCTTCCTAAACAGGATTATTAAAAAAATATTGATTAGTATTTGTTCCATACGTTTTACTTACTGAGCCTACTTCAATTTTAGTTGTCCTACATCTCATCACTAAAATTGGATGTCTTTCCCATGGTGAAGGAGTTTCTTTGGACCTGTTCTGCCTCCCTAACAGGCCATCATACTTATCAATACAGCTTCATTTTTGGGCTCAGGCCATTTCGTCGTGATGGAAGTTCCTTCAAAGGTAGCTTCCTAGGTATATTTGACTACAGTGATATATCCCAGAGAATTTACCAAAGGTATCCAGAATTCTAACTCCTGGAGCGAATATCGCTTAAAATTTTACGAAGGGATATCGCGTAATATCAGAGGACGTATTCTTGACATGTCTCATGGCTATCTACACCCGCAATAGAGCTTTCACTACGAGGGGAAAGAGAGGCAAGAATAGGGTGAGTCGTTCTAGAGACGTCGCTCTCGACGAGTCACTACTGTACCGCAAATAGTGCGCCTGTCTGCCACCCGAGGTGCCACCGTCATTCTTTCGCTTGTAGCTTCGATAAACCGGTGATTTCCCAGTTCTCTCATGCTATTTTGGAGTTTTTTGGAGTCTATGATGTCTTCCCCAGCCTCATCAGCCTCTGGAAAGTTAAGTAATATCTTTATCTTGTGTAAATGTAAGCTCTTGCCAGTTTTGCTTTTCGATCGAGATCGTAATTAACGTAACAAGAGCTGTTGCCAGCCGGATGGCGTCAGTGACGCGGTCGTTCTTCTGTTCATTTAGTTAGCCAGAACGACCTTTTCCAGGCATTTATACGCTTTAATAACTTTAGCTATTTAGATTTTTAGCTAGGGATTCTTATATTATGTCTTTGTTGTCGTGAATTTGACTACTCTGAACGAGCCTCACGAGTGCTAGGCTTCCTAGCCTAGGCACCCTCACAATTCATGCACGATATAACCATCCTGGTAAAGTTGTATTGAAGCACAGGCAAATTTTTTTACACTTGTTTGATATTACTTAATTATGCTTTCCTCTTCCAAGATAGTATACAGAGAGTTTCGGTGATCGATTCACAATGCTCCTAGGCTACTAGCCTAGGGGCTTTAGTATACTTTCATACATGTCCCCATTGCTCTTGTATTGCCTTTTAAGGGGAGACTGACCCCTCCTATACCTTTTAAGTCGATATCAATCTCCTAGGAGATTTAAGAGCAATCCCCTTCCCTCTGATTAGCCTAGGCTATTCTCAGTTTTCTTTGCTGTGAATAGAGTTCTGGCAAAGTTTTACTGAGACGTTCCGTTTTCTTTCTCCTAACCACTGAGTCGGTTTTGAGTTTAGGACGGGACATCAAAGTTTTAGTCTGTGTTAGGCATCTCCCTGTCTTGGTGAAATGACTTCCCAGGTCAGGTTAAGCTGCCCTTTCAGGAGGCTAGACCTCCCTAGGCCATACTCGGGAGTTTTGTATGACAATTCTCCCTTCCCTGGCCTAGCAGACAGTCCTGTGCCAGTAGTCCCAAGACCGAAGAAAGGATTTCTTCATTGCCTAGGGTCTGGTACGAGATTCTGCTCTCCTGCGAGTCGGGGTCCTACGGACACCCTCTCCCTTGACTAACCCAACCTGGGGAAATGACTTCCCCTATCTGAGGTTACTTTACGAGAACAGAATCCTCTAAGTTGGGTAGTGCCTTCGGACATTACCTTAACTATAGGACACCTACCCCTCCCCGCTATCCCTTTCGTGTTGAATGATCCAACACCCTCCTGGCCGTCGTTCTACATTGATCCTAGGGTTCTTGTAGGACTGGCCTAAGGCTCCCCATCGGCTGCCGGCGGGTGTCCTCATATTCTTTAGAGTGTTCATCGGTCCTCCCTTGGACTGCCTTCCATTATCCCTCATGACTGGGATATGGTTGGGTGGAAGCCCGAATTTAATTCCCCCTTCCACTTGAACCCTCATTCTGGATGCAGGCCGGCAAGGCTGAACCCTTGCCTTCCTCCATCCATTCTTTCTCTCGTACTTTCATACTGGGCCAAAGATATTGGACATTCGGGTACCGGCTGCCGGCCGCTGAGTAGCCGGCCGGCAGCCTGCCACCCAATCCTGGTCCTCTGCCGCCGACTGCCTTGGTTCCCCTTGATGGAAGGATCCTCGGCGAATCCATGACACCGCCGACAGCCGGCGGAGCCATTGCCGGCCGGCAGTACCGCCGCCGCCGGCAGCCGGCAGATACTACTGCTGGCCGGCAGTGCCGCCGCCGCTGGCAGCCGGCAGGGCTGTTGCTGGCCGGCAGCCGGCAGAGCCGTTGCCGGCGGCCTATCACACAATGTTATGAAGACAATACTTGCCTTCAATAGCCCAGTATAGGCCGGCACATGGTAGATTCCGGCAGGCCCGGCAGGTGCCGGCAGGCCTGACAAGTCTGACAACTTGTTGCCAAACAGTCAGTGCTGTAGCCCAAAGTTTTTCCAACCTACAAGGTGCTTCATGGGCAGCTTATTGTGAGACCATCACATATAAGAGAGCGATTCTCTCTTCCTTTAATGGATATGATCCATTATTGTCCTTAATCCCCATTATTGAAACTGGAAGATTGTGTTAAGATACACTAATATCATAGGATATCATCTTCCCCTAAAGATTCTTAAGAATTCTGTTTTCAATATTGGAGGAGGTCATAGCAATTGGCTGGACAGGAAACACATGTAGGTGTCTTTCCTACTTAAAGCTTACCCTATCCAAGCTAATATAATATGTTATGTATGTTGAAATTTGAGAATTTCACCGAATACTAATAGACTTTTCCTTTCTTTACAGGAGGAGCATCCCGAGTGCGGGAATAGTTTTTGCTGGGTCCACAGTAAGAACTTCTGCGGCCACGACATGTGCAGGGCCCATGCTCGCTGCGCTGTCACCAAGGGGGCTCTCAAGTATTGGGACCCGCAGGTATGTATTGTTTGTACTAACCTAGTAACTGAGGCTTTTGATGACCAAAAGTCAACAGAGTCAAGGGACGCAGCAAGGGAGAAGCTGCGTAAATGGGTTAGGGGTTTTCAGAAGAATACTTCCGGCCCATACCTTCCTAATGAAAGGATGAGGGCATGTTTCTTTCCTAGGGCATCTTCGGATGCGGTCATTCCCCAGGCTCAACCTGAGATTCCCCTTGTTCAGATTCCGGTAGAATATGAAGTTTCGGATGCCTTGGAGAACATCCAACTTGAGGACAACATGTCGGTTGTCTCAGAGGAGACGGAGAACAATCTCCTAGTGGAGAAGCTGGATCAGGCGGATGATGTTCCACCCGAACCACTACCGGAGAAAGCCGATACGATTTCGGTGTCATCGGCCATAGGAAATGAGCCGGTGCCTTCTACTTCCTCCACTGCGCCCCAACTGGATTCGATTACGAGTACTTTGCACTCGTTGCTGTCCATGGTGCAAGACATGCAACAGAAATCGACCGAGAAGGAGGCCTCTTTTCGGACCGAAATCCATCAACTGGTTGCGGCACATTTAGCTCCGAAGAAGCTGAACGTTAAGGATCTCCCTGCCTTCTCTGACGTTAACCCTTTGAGGTACGCAGAGCACATGCCCATGTCGGGCGGGAAGATCTTCCTCTCAGATAAACTGGGTACTGTCCCAGTAGAGGATATTGAATTCTTTACCTGGACTGCTACGTCCGTCTCAGGACGGAATCAGCGTCCAAAGAGGAGACAGAGCCCAAGGAAACGATTGTCCTTGAACTCTCTAAGGCTCAGGCCTTATTGACCACCACCTTAAAGGAGAGGGCCTTCACTAGCTTTAAGGTGCCAGCTCTCCGCAAGAAGCACCCTTCCTTCATTGCTGATCCTCAACGTGCCTTCCCCTTTATGGATAAAGGGCTCAAGGCAGCCTTAAAGGCAATTGAGGCAGGGAAACCGTGCCCTACACTCGAAGAGTGTAGACCCTTCTCCCCAGCCTTTCCATCAGATGATGCGGACTGGAAGGATGTCCACAACACCTTCACAGTCGGGAATCTGGAGGCAGATATTGCCGGACAACAGTTCGGCGAAGACCTCCCCAAGCAGTCGGACTTTCTCCTGCGTAGAGAGCAGGAGACAAAAGAACGCTCAGCCGTTTCCTTGTCTCTACAGACTGGCCTGCAGACAATGGCAAGCATCCCAGATAAACCAGACATGTACATGGTCTTCGCCAAAGCCCATCTGGCGACGGTGACTAAAGACCTGTACAACTTTTTTAAAGCCAGAAGGGCTTGTAGAGAGTTCGTGTTCGCCTCGGCTGCGTTGAGGCACGAACCCAGGAAGCTGATAGCTTCCAACATCTGGGGAAAAGACCTCTTCCCAAGTGAAGTGGTCAAAGAGGTCATGGACAAAGCTACCACTGAAAACAGGAACCTCCTTTCCAAGTGGGGCTTGTCCACCAAGAGGAAATCTTCAGCTGACGAGGGTCCCCAGCCGAAGAATAAATCAAAGCGACCTAGAGTACCCTCTCGGCCTAAGCAGCAACAGCAGCTTCCCGTGGCCACGGTGCCCCAGACGGTGGCACATCCACCCACCACCTTTCAACTGGTGCCCCAAACCACGGCGACTCAGTCACCAGTGTTCACCCCAGTGTTTGAAAGGCAGTCTACGACCTTTTGGCCGAAGTCTCGAGGATCCTTTCGAGGCTCTTCCAAACGCCCCTCCAGAGGTAGGGGCAACAGGGGTGGACGTGGCCAAGGAGGTAAATCCTCCTCCCAGCACTCAAAATGAGATGCTACCGGTAGGAAGGACACTCTTCTACTTCCGGGATCGTTGGACCTTCGATCCCTGGGCCCACAGCCTAATCAAGAACGGACTAGGGTGGAGTTGGAGCTCAACTCTACCAACCTTCCCTCAATTCTTCCAACACTCAACCCCCATATTGGAAGAATATGTTCAGGAACTCTTGAACAAAAGAGTTATACGGAAGTCCATCAGATTACTAGGAAGGCTATTTTGTGTTCCAAAGAAGGACTCGGAAAAGCTCAGAGTAATTCTGGACTCGTCACCACTCAACAAGTTCATAGTGAACTACAAGTTCAAAATGCTGACGCTTCAACACATCAGGACCCTGTTGCCCAAACGGGCATACACAGTCTCCATAGACATGACGGATGCGTACTGGCACGTTCCGATCAGCCGTTAAGTTTCCCCCTACCTGGGATTCAAACTACAAAGAAGACAGTATGTCTTCAGAGCCATGCCCTTTGGACTAAACATAGGTCCAAGGGTATTCACCAAGCTTGCGAATGCCGTCATTCATCAACTACGCCTGAAAGGAATCCAGGTGGTAGCCTACCTGGACAACTGGCTGGTGTGGGCAGCATCCGAAGAAGAATGCAGGCAAGCCTCCATGGAAGTGATCCAGTTCCTGGAACACTTATGATTCAAGATCAATCTGGAAAAATCCCGACTGTCTCCAGCTCAGAAGTTTCAGTGGCTGGGCGTCCACTGGAACCTGCAGTCGCACTGCCTTTCCATTCCATCACAGAAACGGAAAGAGATAGCGGGATCTGTCAGAAGCCTTCTTCGATCCGCAAGGATATCAAGAAGGCAACAGGAGAGTGTTGGGGTCTTTCCAGTTTGCCTCAGTGACAGATCCAGTATTGAGAGCACAATTAAAAGATGCATCAGGAGTCTGGAGAAAATACGCATCAAACGCTCGAAGAGATCTAAAAAGACCGACACCAAATCGTCTGCGATCCCTACTCAAGCCATGGTCGGAGGCCAAGAACCTAAAGAACAAGGTTCCCTTACAACCACCTCCACCGTCAGTCACCGTTCACACGGATGCCTCAAAAGAAGGGTGGGGAGGTCACTCTCACCATCGGAAAGTCCAAGGAACATGGTCTCCCCTCTTCAAAACCTTCAACATAAACTTCCTGGAAGCCATGGCAGTTTTTCTTTCCCTAAAGAAACTGAAACTCCGCTGCTCAATCCACATCCGTCTGGTTCTAGACAGCGAAGTCATAATGAGATGCCTAAATCAATAGGGCTCGAGATCGCCTCACATAAATCAAGTGATACTAGCCATCCTCCGCTTAGCGGAGAAGAAGAGATGGCACTTGTCAGCAGTCCACCTTCAAGGGTTCCGCAATGTGACAGCGGACGCTCTATCCAGAACCAAACCGATAGAGTCAGAATGGTCCCTAGATGCAAGATCGTTCTCCTTCATCTTACGCAAAGTCCCGGGACTGCAGATAGACCTCTTCGCAACGAGCGACAACAAGAAGCTACCCCGGTATGTAGCCCCGTACAAGGATCCTCTAGCGGAAGCGATGGATGCAATGTCCATAGATTGGAACAGATGGTCCAAGATCTACCTATTCCCTCCAACCAACCTTCTGCTGAAAGTCCTCGACAAGCTGAGATCCTTTCGGGGGACGGCAGCAATAGTGGCCCACAAGTGGCCCAACAGCGTTTGGTTCCCCCTGGTAACGGAACTACGCCTGAAACTGATCCCGTTGCCGAACCCAGTTCTGACTCAGCAAGTGCAGAAATTGACTGTCTCAGCTTCATCAGTGAAAACCCAGAACCTTCATCTCATGATTTTCTCGCCTTAGCGGTCAAGAAACGGTTTGGGATTTCTAGGGACAGTATCAACTTCCTAGAAGAGTACAAGTCAAATTCAACAAGAAGACAATATGAGTCTCCCTGGAAAAAATGGGTGGCCTTTGTCAAGGCGAAGAAACCTAAGGAGATTTCTACGGACTTCTGTTTGTCCTTCTTCATCCATCTTCATGAACAAGGTTTAGCAGCCAATACGATTACTACATGTAAATCCGCCCTGGCCAGACCAATACTTTATGCCTTCCAGGTAGACTTTTCCAACGAAATCTTTAACAAGATCAGTAAAGCCTGCGCAAAACTTCGGCCCGCAGCTCCTCCTAAGCCCATTTCATGGTCTTTGGACAAAGTTCTTCATTTAGCATCAACCCTGAATAATGAGGATTGCTCGCTGAAAGACTTGACTCAGAAGGTGATATTCTTGTTTGCACTAGCCTCGGGATCCAGAGTTAGCAAAATAGTGGCCCTCTCGAGGGATGATGGCCACATTCAGTTCACAGACAATGGAGATCTGAACCTCTTTCCGGACCCGACGTTTCTCGCCAAGAACGAGCTACCCACTAATTGGTGGGGTCCCTGGAGAATCTGCCCTCTGAAGGAAGAAGCATCCCTCTGCCCAGTGGAATGCCTAAATGTCTATCTTCGTAGAACTTCAGACTTTAAGGGAGGTCAGCTTTTCAGGGAGAGACTTCTGGTTCGACGTTATCCTTGTAACAGATTAGGGCGAAAATCACCTACTTCATTCGCAGAGCGGATCCAGACAGTACACCCGCAGGTCATGATCCGAGGAAGGTTGCCTCGTCTCTGAATTTCTTCCAAACAATGTCGTTTGAAGGTCTTCGTGCTTATACTGGATGGAAGTCCTCGAGGGTCTTCTTCAAGCACGACGCGAAGCAATTACAAGAAATTAAGTTTCTTGTGGGTGGCGGCAGGCAGTGTGATAAAACCCGCTGCTTGATTACTGCGAAGAACAGTGCACTATTAGGGACTTATAGTGAAGGGTGTACAGGATAGACTCGTAAGACATATCGTGTTGAGTTTTGTGTTCAAGTGATAACACTATAGACTGTTCTCCCTACACAGGTGATATTAAGCATAATAAACTGACACAAGTGCCAGGCATTCTTATATGCACAGTGTTTTAGTAACAACAGATTATAGAACGAAACTGCATGTTTCCCTTGAGTGGCTAATGTTTTCCTTTTCAGGCAAACCCCTTTTTTATCCTGTTATTACTGTTTATGCTTGTATGTAGAATTATTCAACATACATTGTAATTGTTTACAACCATGATTTCTATTTTTGTAATAAACAATAGAACGAATATTTGCATCTCCTTCGCCCCAAATATTTATTCAGATTGTCATTTAAACATTTATTTAAATGCATAAGTCTGAGCATCCTTGACTCTTTTGATAATTAAGTCAATACTAGAACTAAGATTCATGGTGTTCCAGGCAAACAGGTAAGACCTTGTTGTACTAGACTGTTCATTTTACTGTTTAAAGTGTTCCTACACATATATAAACCTGTCCGTCTCTTCTCAGACCCGGGAGCTACAGTAATCTGCCCAAGCCATTTCCATCCTAGTACTAACTATGCTTTACTTATATGTTGACACTAATATACAAACTGTTTGCTAGATTGTTCCCTGAACTCACAATCCTCGGGTTTTTTCCTCGAGTCTACCCAGACTCTTCCCTGTAGGGGGCAGGAAGCACTGACATATTTTATGATCAGCTGATTGATGTATAACGGTAACATCAAGTGTCTCTAGGTCTAAAGACCGAAGAGGAAAGATTTAGCTCGAGATGAACGGCACTATTGGAAATCCACAGATACATTAATGCTCTGGTACACTTCCATCACGACGACATGGCCTGAGCCAAAAAAACGGATTTTGAGCGTAGCGAAAAATCTATTTTTGGGTGAGGTAGCCATGTCGTCCTGATGGACCCACCCTCTTTTGGGACAAAAAGATAATGAATCCCTCCCTATAGTACTGTATCTGCATCACCTACAAAGCTACAAAGAATGACGGTGGCGCCTCGGGTGGCAGACAGGCGCACTATTTGCGGTACAGTAGTGACTCGTCGAGAGCGATGTCTCTGAAACGACTCACCCTATTCTCACCTCTCTTTCCCCTCGTAGTGAAAGCTCTGTTGGGGGTGTAGATAGCCATGAGACGTGTCAAAAATACGTCCTCTGATATTACGCGATATCCCTTCGTAAAATTTTAAGGGATATTCGCTCCAGGGGTTAGAATTCTGGATACCTTTGGTAAATTCTCTGGGATATATCACTGTAGTCAAATATACCTAGGAAGCTACCTTTGAAGGAACTTCCATCAGGACGACATGGCTACCTCACCCAAAAATAGATTTTTCGCTACGCTCAAAATCCGTTTATTGTTCTGGAATAAAGGTTAAGATTGATACCTATGCTTTGACGGAGTAATCCGGTTAGCGCATTTCGGTATGGGAACCTTTCTTCAAGGCCTCTTACCGAGTAATAGGCAATTCTTTGGTACACTTCCATCAGGACGACATGGCTCGAGTCCAAAAAAACAGATTTTGATGTAGGAAAAATCTATTTTTGGGTGAGATAGGCATGTCGTACTGATGGCCCACCCATTACAACGTCCCGCCCTGATTCCTCGTAGGATGCTCCTTTTTCACAGTAGTTCCGCTGCGATGTGGAATGGAGCGCCAGAGACGTACGAGGGCACCGTAAGGTGAGAGGATATGTAACGGCTCCTCCCTTATCATTCCCCTTAGTTGATTAGTCTGGGTAAAGTCTATTGGGGGTGCAGATATCTTTACCTGTAGGGATATCACGGGGTTACCACCCTGAAGCAAATATCCTGAACGATATCATGTATGTAACAGGGACATATTTAAAACAACCACGGCTATCCTCGTCTAAAAGTATATAGGATAGGATTGGATATGAGGGAGAGCCATTACAACTTTGATACCAGTAGGTTACTGTAAAGATGTGCGCTGGTTCTCCAACTTCTTTGCAGCGCCATCTTGATTGCTTGCTCTGGGAGTTTTTTTGCTTCTTTTTGTAAAGTTTTTGTGTTTTGTAGATCATGGATGCTTCTGCTTCAACGGTTGAGTTCAGTACTGTGTATTTTTCTGGTGGAGAATTTTGTATATCCCACTTTCATTTTCTCGTGATGCGTCCATTTTTTGTTTCACAGCCATGGTCAAACCGGAAGCTCATGTTTTGAAATTCCTCAGTATTTTATATGAATTTCTTAGCTAGCCTTTTTGAAGTGTTTTGTATACATACTTTTACACATTTCATTATTTTAGGTTAGGCCTTTGCATTGTTGCATGCTGGCCTTCCCTAGTCCATAGCCTAGGCTAGCTATATTTTTTCCACCCGTATGGTTCTTGTGTTGGACGGCCCACCTCCCAGCCTATCGATATGTCATAGCTGGGAACTGCCTTCTCGAAGGAATACCCTTTGGAGTTGTAGATGGTCAGTCCACTGTCGGCTTAGGATGCCAAGGTTGCTGACGGCATGGAATGCTCTACGGTAACCTGCACCAGGCGGGTCATGGTGCCTTGCAGCCACAACACCTGCAGGAAACATTTGGACTGTCATGTTTCAAAGGGATCCATTGCTATCTGGGAACCGTCCAACTGCAGTGTATGCAGGGATCTTTTACATTCTTGATTCCATGCTAGCAACATTTTTCAGGACGAGAGGAAACAAGGGGCCTGAAAACCATCAGAACCTGGGTGAGGGGATTCCAGAAGAGCTCTCAACAAGGGGCCCCTTATCTTTCTTTATTGGAAATGGAGGATCTTTTGTTCACCAAGGCAGATGTGACTGTGGTGTTGTGGAGGATTAATTTTTGTTTTATTTTTGTTTATTTTTTTTTGCCAAATCCAGAGAGAGAGAGAGAGAGAGAGAGAGATTGTGTTAGTGAGCGAAAGTAGTTAGTGTATTGATTGTTTGTTGTGAGAAAGACTGTTGGTATAAATGAGATTGTTTATTTATGTTTTAGTTAGGTTACGGCAGTGGTGAATGTCTTGGGTGAATGCTTATTTTTCATTTGACTGCAGCTTGAGGCAGTTGCGTGTGTGAATGCTGGATTTATTTCATTATTATTTTACCAGCGTGGAATTGTTTATTTATTTAAAAAAGTAAGTACAGTTTTGTTTATCTTTGCTTGTCGTGATTGTGAATGATAGGAACAATTTATTATTTATCTTTGATTATAGTGCGATAGTTTAGTTAGCTAGGAGTGTTCGTAAGTGTTTTTCTTTTTTTTATTTTGGCAGGCCGTGATTCCTCCTTTTGGAGAGACTAAAGTTTTTAGAAAGTGGATGTATTGTTGATGACCTGGCCTGTATTACGATTTTGTTTGGACTGCTCTTTTGGACCACGATTGTTAATGACCTGGCCTGTAATTGATTGTGTTAGACTGCTTATTTGGATTGCCCAAGCGTTGATGACCTGGCCTGTTTAACAAGATTACGTATGATGATGATTATGATGGCAACGCTCATGACCCAAATCAATTAATGCAGTTGTGTTGATATTTGTCAGTGTCGCGGTTGCTACAAAGTTGTGGTTTGGGGCAATTAAAGACTGTTGGCCCTTGTGGGGACGAAGGTGTCCACTCAGAAATATATATATATATTAATTACGTTTATATTTGGAGTTGAAGGGAATTTTTAGCTTTAAGTTTTGGTTTTCATGGGGTTATTTGATTGTGTTTTCTATATATAGTAAGTTAAGATTGTAGTGCTAAGTGAGATTTTTTTTGGTTATGGAATATGGTTGGTGATTTTTTAGTATTAAGTGATTGTTTTAATATTAATAAATATAGTTTTAAGGTTATGTTTTTTTTTTTTTTTTTTTGTCCTTTTGTCCAAGAGTCCCACTGCTGATAACGTAAGGGGAAAGGTTGTATTGAGGAGACATTGGTCTGTTTAGAGTGATTCAAGGGTGTGGGGGATGTTCTTGCAACATCCCGCCACAGTGTACGGCCATCAGATACTGACAGTGCAACTCCCGTCGGTAAAACTGTATCCTACAGACCATGAAGTCCAGGACGTGCTTTCAGACATGAATCTGGACGTTGAAAACATGTCGACATCCTTGTCCGTATTGTCGGACAAGGAAAGGGTCTTGCTGACAACGGAAGCCTCAGATAACTCTTATCAACAGTCAGCAGATTAGTACTGGACCAAGTATTACCCCATTGCCTACCCCTTTTTTTTTTGCATATGCTACACTGGCCTCAACTTCCTCTTCTAACTCCAACTGCCCCTTTGTGCCCAGGACACTTCCAGTTCATGGCTTCCATGAAAGCATTAATGGAAAACATTCATAGGGAGAAGATTGAGGTGCTTCAACAGGCACCAAAGTCCAAGGCTCCACCAATCTCAAGTCTTCCAGACTGTTCAGCTAAGAAATCTTGTCCTTACGCAGAACACATGGTTCTGAGTGCGGGGTACCTTCATATTAGTGAAGGTCTAGGCTCTAAACCAGTTTTGGATTTAGAGTTTTACTCCTCTGAGAATTACCCCCACTGCCATGTGAGGTTGAATTCTGAAGTGTCTATTAAGGATGATACGATTCCCAAGGAGACAATAATCTTCGACCTTGGTAAGGCTCAAACCTTGTTGGTTAAGGAGCTAAAATCAGCCAAGTTTGCCAATACTCAGCTTTCTTCTTTCAGCAGGAACAAGGCTACGCTTAAAGCTCTAAAGGACACTGTCTTTCCCTTTTCCTCGAAAAATATGGACACTGTCAAGAAGGCAGTATTGGAAAGTAGACCTCTACCAATGCTAGAGCAGTACAAGCATGTTTCTCTTGCTCTTCCATGTGACTCGGAAAGTTGGGAAGATGTCCAACATACCTTTACAGTTGGCAAACTGGATAGGGATATAGGAGGTGAGCATTTTAATGAGACTGCCCAAGATTCCGGAATATCTATTAAAAGCTGGCAGCTTCTTTGTCGCATGAGTCTTCCTTAGAAATGCTAATTGGGAACTATTCGAAAACTGACCTCTTTCCAGTCCTAGCCAAGACTCATTTAGCTACCTTCTATCGTGATCTGCACACATTCTTTTTAGCCAGGAGAGCCTGCAGAGAGCACGTCCCAGCAGCGGCAACAATTAGGCTGAGCCTAAAAAGTGGTACAAGAAGTCATAGACAGGGACGCTCATGAAAACAAGAGCATAATGCAGGAATGGGGTATGTCCTCTAAAAGGAAATTTACCCCTAGAGAAGGACCTCAACCTGGAAGCAAGGAGCCTAGAAAACCTTTTAAAGGCAAGAAGACCTTTCCTACCACAGTTGCCACTATTCCAAATACGGTGTACACAGTTCCCCAGAAGTATGTTACACAGGTCGCAGCCTTCAATCCGGTTTACGAACGGGCTACTACCACATTTTGTCCTGTTGGGGCTCAAGGGAAAATATATGCAGAAAGAGAAAATCTAAAAGAGGTGGCCAATCTAGGGGCGAGGTAACAAAGGCAGATCGAATAAAGAAGCTGATCCTTCAAGACAACAAGGAGTAGCTTCTGGTAGGGGGAAGACTATCGCTTCAGGGATCAATGGAAATTCGATCTGTAGGCACACAGCATAGTCACAAAAGGACTAAGCAGGAAATAGAGACAGAAACTGCCAAAGTTCAAGAGGTTCTACAAACCCACTATACTGTACATTTATTGGAAGAATATGTGCAGGATCTCCTCCAGAATGGAGTTATCCATTGCAAAAAAAATCTGTGAACTTTCAAGGACGTCTATGTTACGTGCCAAAGAAAGATTTGAACACTTTTCAAATTATTCTGGACTTGTCCCCTCTAAACAAGTTCATTCAGAATGACAAATTCCAGATGATAACTATCTCACAAATACAGACCCTACTACTGCAAGGGTCCTACACCGTCTCCATAGATCTTACCGCTGCTTATTGGCATCTTCCAATAGGTCAGCACTTTTCCCTCTCTTGGTTTCAGACTGGCAAGAAAAGCCTACGTATTCAAAGCTATGCCCTTCGGGCTCGGAATAGCTCCAAGGAGTTTCACAAAACTAGTCAAGACCATTGTTCAGTAACTCAGGAACAAGGATCTTCAGGTGATGGTATACCTCGACGACTGGATGGTGTAGGCTGCGACAAAGTCGGCATGTCTTCTAGCAGCTCTGAAAGTTATGAAGATTCTTCAATTCCTGGGCTTCCAGATCAATCTTGAGAAGTCCAGGTTAATTCCACCTCAAGAATCCTTGTGGCTAGGACTGCACTGGGATTTGAAGTCTCGCATCCTTTCTCTGCCTCAGGACAAGAGGAAGGAAATAGAAAGTTCGGTCAGGTGTCTGCTTCATTTGAAGATGATCACCAGACGTCATAAGGAAAGACTATTTGATTCGCTACAATTTGCAGCGGTTACAAATCCCATCCTTAAATCAAGACTCAAAGATGCCAACAGAGTCTGGAGAAGAAAGGCATCAAATGCTGGGAGATCATTGCCACAAAACCCCGTTGCTACTGTAGAAACAGCTCAAGCCGTGGTCCACTGCCAAGAGCTTGTCAACACACATTCCCCTGCGGTTTCCTCCTTTGTCAGTGACAATTTACACTGATGCCTCGGAACGATGTTTGCGGGACTAATACCCCTATAATATACCTAATGTTTATAAATAAAAATGAGCATACCTCTATTATTCAACCCTCCTTTTACAGACTAATTTTTAGTCTGTACTTGTTCTTACGGATAGTGGGGCTGTGATATTAACTTCCTTGTTCCAATACGGTTTACCAAAAATTTCATAGTCCACTCATGGAGTTGGACTGTTGTCCCAAGTAGTTATTTTTGGAAGTGTAAAACAAATCATCATTAGATACACTAATTGTAGAACAATCTTCAAATCTTTTATAATTAGTGAGGTTGAAACAAAAGAGAACTTATATGTTTAAACTCTAATATCCTACAACTGAGAATTTTTTAATTCTCTGGTACACTTTCATCAGGATGACATGGCTTTAGCCCATAAAAAGGGATTTTGGGTGAGTAGCCTGTTACTTTTTCTCCCCTCCAAATTCTCGGTGTGAGGCCATATTTCTTTCGATGGCTGCTGGTGGAATGACAAACCAGCGAACGTGTTTACAGTAACATGTATTGGAGTTGTAAGGGCTGCCCCACATATCCAATCCTATCCCATATCCTTCTCGACGAGGTTAACTTTTCGGGAAACGAAGGATAGTCTTGGTTGTTTTAAACACATCCCTGTTACATACACGATATCTTTTGGGATATTCGCTCCGGGAGTAGTAACCCTGTGATACCTCTTCAGGTAAAAATTCTGTGGTATATCACTTGCAGAAATATACCAAGTAGAAAGATGCCTAGAGGAACTTCCATAAGGACGACATGGTTATCTCACCCAAAAATAGGTTTTTCCTATGTCAATATCCTTTGTTTTGATTTCTAAGAAAAATGACTACATGAACTTTTGAGGAAATGCAAACAATTTGGTCATTGTTAATCAGAATTCTCTGCTGAATATGAGTATTCTGTTTTTATTTCCTTAATATGCCTCATTAGGTCAGAAATAAAGTTCAAAGATCAGCAAGGTGCAAATATCCCCTTTTTACTAAAAATTATTTATTTTCTTTCGAACTACACTGCTTTGGATTCTATCCTTTGATATTCCCCATACACTTGTTGAAATGCTATCTTTGTAGTTGTAGGATATGGTCTATCATGCAAGTGCTGTGTTTCATTTTGTGATTCCTACAATATCTCCATTTTTCTCCCTGACGCCATTTAATCATATTAAGTTGTGGTCGGGAGACACTAGATTAAATCTTTGGTTTTAGGCCTTCATCACAAAGTTCCCTTTTCTGAACTAATTGTGGTAGTCGCTTCATCTCTGAAAAGTACATACACCCCCATTTTCAATTATTAGTATGATAATTTCAGTGAGAAGAAATTTAGCAAGGTGCAGTTCCCATAATAACCCTTCATGGTCTGCACTAATGAAAGCTAGCAATGTGGATACCATGTCCAAGTACCTCCACCAGTTCTTGAAGTTTTTATCACTTGCTTTGCCTCTTCAAATTCCAACATATGTTGTCTAAATCCCACAGATTTTCTTTTATCTCCAGAAGTGAATCATGATCCTCATACTCAATGGCCTTTACTAAACCTTGACATAGTTCGTCATCTTTGTGCTCAAGTTATTTTCGGTGCTGTGGAATTGATATTTGCCAAAGACCTTGCCATATAATTTTGTGGGCCCTGACAGCCTTGACATGGGATTTGCCATCTTTCACCTTATCAGTTGTGCTAGGACCCAGTATAACACTCTCAAGCCAGAGTTCTACAATCTTCAGTATGTTGTCAGAATTAAAAATGTTCCTGGTATGTTGTCCCAGAATTAAAAATGTTCCTGGATATGTGAAGGCCACCAAGTCTTGATATCTTTGTCTATAAAATGTGGTATTTTCCACTTCAACTCCATCAACTGTGGAAAGAAGTCTTGGTCAATTGTAGCAACAGCATAATTTTTACTTAACGCATGGGCAACAGTTAATGTCTTAAATACAAGGGCATTAAGAGTTGACTGTTTGTGTTTTGGAGCTAATATAACTGACGTATAGCCAACAGTAGTTCTTGGTTGAGGTGAACTCTGGTTACTACAGTAAGAATTGTTAAAGAAGGTTTATGATGGCTTTTTCTCAACTTCTTAACGAATAATAAGAAAGGCCATATCTGGGCATAGTACAGTATGTCTCTATGGGATTTTTAATATCCTTCCTTAGATTGAATCAATCCATTTTGGTCTCACCACATTCTGGTCAGGTATTACCTTTTGTTAAATTTATATAATTGATATTATCTAATGTTGTAGGTACCCTTATGGTAGTGCTCTTTGATGGCTCAATAGAAGGTAACACATTCTCTCCAGCTTGAGGTCCCCCTTTGCCATAATGCAATTTAGATCGCATGGAAGGTGTTTTTGCCTTCAGGATGGAATCAGTTATACTAATGTTGTCTCCAGAAAACTGAACAAACCATACATCAACCAGATTTGTTTGAACTACAGCCCCTGTTTGTTGATCAAGTGGATTCTGCTGTAGTTGATGATGTAGCTGGCATTTAGGGATATTGAAAATATTTTTCAACCGTATTGCCTGATGCAGAGCAAGACCTAATCCAACATGTTTTGGTGGAGTTTTATTGTCCCCAAATATGGCAAATACCATGTCTTGTCAAATTTTACAGATCCTTACCATTTTAATAGCTTCATCTACAGTAGGTAAACCATATTCTTGATCAATGTGATTCTGTCCACCAAGTAACATATTAACAGATGATGGAATTCATATAATTTCAGCTTTTCATTCATATCTAAACCTTTGAAGGAAGGGTATGACAATATATCACTTTGAAGTTTTGGAGCCCTTTGGATTAGGGACAGAAAGTCAATATCATCTGGTTTGAAAATGAGTATGTACTGACAATCAAACCCACTAGATGACTTTGGTATATCTCTAAGATGTATATGTGAGAATTTCACTTGAACTAACAGTTTGTCTTTCAGATGGTGCAGCATGCACAAAACCACAAACTCATGAAAATACCTAATAAACTTCAGTAAAGTGTCTTTGAAGGTTGGAGTCCAGATAAGAAACAATGGGATGTTTATCTCACCATCAAGGTCTTTGTGTCATTCAAATACTGAAGAGAGCTCTAGTACATTGCCCTTTTTCAGCAGCTTGCCAAAGTTCTTTCCTTCTGTGCATCTCAGAAGAACTTCTTGGGACAATTTACTAGGTACCATTTTCTGCTGCAATTAGGTAATTTACATCAGCTATACAGATAAACATTTAATGAATAAATTTTTCATTTTTGCTAATCCTTGAAGCCATATTGAGGGTAAAAATTATATTCATTTTTTGTCTGTTGTCCTGAGTTAGACAAAATAATCTTATCAGTTTTGCTTGTCTGGTGACATATAATCCATAAATCAAAAATCAACTTGTGTGGGTGCTGTAAGCTAAGTGGCCACCTGAAAATAAAAAGGCAATAATAAAAAATGTCATTGTAGTTTTTATTTCATAATTACTTATATTTATTTTTAAAGAAATATTCTATATAGCACTAATATAAAACGACTACTAGTATTTGGTATTTCAATCTTCATCATGAACAACAGTAATCCATATAGTTGTCTCTTATGGTACAGTTAAGTTTGCTATGTGGAACGAGGTCTTTCACTTGAAAGTTCCGTGTACGTCAATCTCCCAACCCTCTCTGTAACTGTATACAGTATAGAGATTTCATGCTTCATGGATACACATCAACTATTACATAATCATGGCTATAAAAGCTCAAAAACCTTTATTGCTAAAAAAAAAAAGATACTACATGTGCACAACAATCCTTCCCTAGACATTGCAAATAAATGTTATAATTTATTGTCACAAAAGGCATCACCTATACTGTTGAAGTTGCAATAATTTCATAAATTATGTTTTAGGAGATATAGAAATAATTTCTTTACATTTCAGTTTAAAATCGTTGTTCTATCAGTTGTCTTTGAGACTTTATAGTTCGCGATCTTTTTTCATATAATCCTAGACCTGGAATTAGAAATGGGTAATTCCATTCCTTGATAAAATATTTATTTTGGTTACTTGAAGGGCAATCTCTTTAGCATTTGCTAGAAATGATCAAAAGGCCAGATATTTTGAGGCACGGGTTTTTTTTTCATTTAAAGTATCTTTATTTGCTTGGCCATACCACTTTGAACCATCTCATCTGGTCTGATCATCAATACTAGGGAATGAATGATGTGTCTGGTCTGTTTTTAAATAAGCAACCTTCATGGTACTTGATATATTTCCAAGGAAATGTAATGTTGAAGATCCCATTTGTTTAATTTTGATTCATAAAGTGAAACCTTTAGATACTAAAGTTTCTGTATATGACAAACTCATTTCACAAAATGACATACAAAAGTTTTTTTTTTTTTTTTTTTTTTGCCTGATATTACAAAAAAATGCTCAGAATACGAAACGAAATTCCCACAGTCACCAAAAATTTTAAAATTCCCTTGCCGCTCAAACTATAAATTCGCCACCATCGTCCTGCTTTCTCATTGGTTAACCTACCCTGATGCTAGTTACTGCTATAAGATCCTTTTCCCCTATTGCTCCTCTTCTTTCCCATCATGCATATGCCGGCGTCCCTCAATCATTGCGTTTCAGTATTTGCTATCGTTCAGATTCCTTTCCTTCTTTTCCTTTGATGGCTGCTTTTCCGATCCCATACAGCAGGAGAACCCCACTCTCTGCAGGACCTCCGCTGTCATTTTACCTTGTTCGTTCAGAGTATTTATCGTTTCAGATCATGTATTGTTAATTTACTGTTAAATCGTCACTGTTGTAAGACTTTTTAAATGATAAAGTCTTCAGTTTCCTCTTGAAACCCTTAATGTCTTCAATCATTCGAATGTTTAGTGGGAGATTATTATATAGTCTCGGGGCCGCATACTTAAAGGCTCTGGAGCCCAAAGTAGACATATATCTAGGGTTCAACAGTTTGAAGCCATCTGTAACTACTCTCGTGTCGACACGATTTCTTGGCTGCTCAATATGTAGCAATTCTCTTAAGTATTTTGGGTGACCGGTTCTGATAGATTGGTGGGTTATTGTACATATTTTAAATTCATTTCTCACTTAAATCGGAGTCAGTGTAAATCAATTAGTATAGGGGGGATCCTTTCTCTAGGTGAGACACCTTCATCAGTCTTGCTCTTCTGTTTATTGTTTTGCAATTTCTTAAGTTGCACTTTTCGTAAATTGTAATAGATAGAGTTGCAGTAGTCAATCCTGGTAATAACACAGTTTAACAAAAGTTTCTTTACAGAATTTTTGTCCAGGTACTTTTTTATAAACGCAATACCTCTTAGATGATAACCAGCAGTTTTTATCACATTTATTTGGGCATTTAGAGACAGGTCATAGTCAAGAAATACACCTAGATCTCGAACTTGTATTAGATATTGGCACTGAGTCATTATTTATGTTCATTTGAATACCACTCAAGTTTCTCACGCTGTTTCTCTTACCCACCACCATGAATTCAGTTTTGTTCTCATTTAATTTTACCTGTATAACTGTCATCCATTCTCTAACACTATCAAGAATTTGGTTTAGAGTTTCTGTAGTGTCATCTGTATCATATATGGAGAAGTAAAGTTGTGTGTCATCAGCAAATAGTTTGAACTTCATGCCATGCCTTGGTAGTATTTTCGATAGACCACTATTATAGATGCAGAATAAGATTGGGCCAAGTACACTCCCCTGGGGCACCCCTCTGTTTAAGAGTTCATACGATGAATAAGAGTTTCCAATTTTACACAGTAATTTCTACCAACTAAGTAGACTTTTAGGTATTCGAAGGCTTGATCTTCAACACCGATGGACTGTAGAAAATTAAGTAGCAGTTCATGCACAACTGTATCAAAAGCAGCGCTGAGATTGAGCAGTATTAAAATACCACATTTCTTTTCATCCATCATTTCCAGCATATTATTTACAACAAAGCAGATGGCTGTCTCCATAGAGTATAGTTTTCTGTAAGCTGATTGGTTGTCAGGCAAAGCTATTACTTCTAAGTGACTGACTAGTTGTTCAAGAATTACATATTCAAGTACTTTTGAAAAAAAGGATAGATTCGAAATAGGTCTATATGAGCTAGGTTCCTGGTATTCCAGTGCATTTTTCAGAACTGATGTGGCTATAGCCATTTTCTCAGATTTATTAAACTTACATTCATCTATGCTTGCATTTACTGTTCTCATTATTATTTCGGCTAGACTAGAAAATTTTCTCTCTCCAGTTACTTTAGATACTGGCATAGAATCAATCACACAGTATGTTTTCTTTACTCAATTGATAATTCTGGTGATGTCATCTTGTGTTATGTTGTTAAATCGTATTAATTTTGTCTGTGTGCCTGGTGTATCATTAATCTGATGTTGAGAATTTACAAATCACCCGGTTATATTTTCAATTTCGTTTTTAAAGAATACTAGAAAATTATTTGCTAGTTCCTGGTCAGTTTCCATCAGGTAGCTTCTTTTCTTTTACATGTCCCATTATACCATTCAGGAGACAATATAACTTATCTATGTCTGTTGCTGCTTCGAGGATCTTTCTCTTATAGTATTCGCTCTTTTTCCTTCTTAGTTGGTAGTTATATTGACACGCAGCAGTTTTGTAATCATCCCAAGTCCTTTTATTTTAACCTATTCCACTTTCTTTTTTCCCTCTTTTTCACCAGTCTCTTCATCAAACCAAGGATATTGGTCTTTTACAGTTATATTCTTTTCCATCGGTGGGCACATGGTATCATTCACTTTTACTCACTTTATTATAAGTGGTCGTAAGACAATTAACACACTTAGCTCCTAACAGACGTTGGTCATCATGATCACAGGGAATGTTGATAGCATCATTTATTTCCTTTGTAATTTCTTCAATAGATAAGGTAGGAAAAAAATTTGATTTATGTCTAAAGTTTATTTTGTTTACTAATGCATGTTTCTCTAAACGTAATAAGTTTGTGTACAGTACTTGGGAGATAGTACATTTCTCTTCAAATTTTATATCAGATACCATATTATTCATTTCATCACTTAAAATTAAGTCCAACGTATGCCCAGTTAAAATAGTTGTACAGTTGACATTATTCACTTGTTGATATGATTCTAATAACTCACTAAATGCCAAAGGGTCAGGATTTGATGCGTCATTCATCCAAAAATTGAAGTCTCCACAGATAACTATTTCGTTTTTCTCCATGATAATCATCTCAATGAGAGCACCAAATTCTTCAAGAAAGATACTAGTGTTTGTTCTAGGAGGTTTGTAGATTGTTACAAAGGATATTTTTCTGTTTTTTGGCGTAAAGTTTATTTCTATATATTCAAAGCTTGTTACACTGGTTCTTTTCAACATTTCGAGATTTGAGTAACTTTTATGAATAAAGAGTCTGAAACCCCCACCAGACCTACCTTCTCTCGGTATGTGAAAGAAGCTTTGTTCCGTAACCGAAATACAAACCACGCTATTTACATTGGGTTTACCTTTTAGCGCAGCTGAAATGGCGAGCCATTAGAATTTAACGAGGGTGTATTACCCCCGCGCTAGTTAGCGGGTGGGTAGGGGAGTGGTAGCTAGCTACCCCCCCCCCTCACACACAGGTGAATGCTCACTTTCACTTTTGGCTTGGACTGGGACAGACGTCTCTGTCTTGGTCCTCTCTTGGCAGCCATTGTTTGTTTTGTCTTTACTTAATCGCTTACTTTTCTTTTACTCAATATATATGTGACCATGTTTTCATGTTTGTATATATATTTGAGTATAGAAATCAGTAAGTTTCCTTTTCAGAGTTGTGTGTGTAGTGTACGATATCTCCGTGGAGTCCTCGGCAGTTAGGCCACCACGGCGTAATTTTATGGGTTGCGATCGAGTTTGACTTCGGTCTTTCTCTCTCTCTCTCTTGAGGTCGTTCACCCTTTTAATACGTTTTACTACGCCCCTTGTAGCTTCCTTCCCGTGTGGGGGGGGGGGGGGAGTTGCTGCGCCGTACGTTTTGTCTCAATTAGTTTATGAATCTAATTGTAGTTGTTAATTTTTCAGCTTGTAGAACGATTCCTTTGGGGGTTTTCATTCTTTCTTTAGTGTTCATTCATTTTTAAATTACATAATTACATAGTTCCATAATTGTAATTGTTATAATTCTGTTTTGGTTACAGCTCTCCTTACGTGAGTGTAAGTGGTTGTGAGGGCACGTGCCTGTTGTGTAATTCTTGTTTCCTTTCCATCGGGATTCCTCTTCGGAGCCCTCCCGGGGGAATGAATGTGTACTAATGATTTTTGTTTTATTTTTTTACAGTTACTGATCTAGTTCGTTTCTGTAATATGGCAACGGTGTGAGCTGTCTTGTTGAGGCCTGGGGATTCGGCTGTTGCTGCCTCCCCTTTGGATTTTCGTCAGGGGCGTGTCTCCTTCTACTGGAAGTACTCCCGTGACGATTGACAGCTCTCCAGTTCATTTTAGAACTCTCAGGAGGCTTGCCTCCTTGGGTGGGTAACTTTCCTTACGTGGGAAGTTTTTCCTGTCCAGGCTTGAGTTTTTCCCCTTTTGGGGGGTTCTTCTCTTGCCTTTTTTTCGTGCGACTATGCTCTTGGTGCTGAGCGGTCACACCTGCAGTTTCGCTCAAGAGGCTGGGCAACTGCAGGAGCCCCTCTTCGGAGGATTGCTCCTTTTAGGTCACTGGCTGACCAGTCTCTTCTACGAAGTGTTTCTCTTTCGTTCGCGAGAGAGTACAGTCATAGAGACTCCTCTTTGGAGGATTCTTCTGCTGCTGTTGCTGTTGGCCTCCTTCGCCGTAAGGCTCACCGTCCGCCTCGTCGTAAGGGCCTCTCATCTCCCTATAAGGGTGCTAAGAGGCGCCTTTTTTGAATCTCCGTTTGCAGCCTACAACTCCTTCTTCTTGATGTTCCGCCCTGGTGCAGATGGACAGCAGTCTGACCTCGTCTTCCGACGGGCAACGGTCTTCCCGACGGACAACGGTCTTCCGACGGACATCAGTCTCCCAGCGGACAGACAACGGTCTTCCGACGGACATCTGTCTCCCGACGGACAACGATCCCTTCGGGGCAAAGGATTGCCTCCCACGGGGGTTATTCCCTTGCGTGTCAGGGTTCCCCTGCGCGCCCTTCTGCTGTGTTTTCTCCTGCTCTTGCTTAGTGTTAGCGCACAGGCGCTCTCCTGCTCTTCAGCGCTTCCTGATCGCTAGCGCTCTCCTGTTCGCCAGCGCTCTCCTGTTCGTCAGCGCTCTCCTGTTCGTCAGCGCTCTCATGATGATCATCTCTGCTGTTCCTGTTGGTTCCTGTTACGCGCCCTGTGCGCCCGCGTTCGCCCTCGCGATCTAGAACTTCGGTTCAGGTCTGGGTCAAGGACTCTTCTTCTGTGCAGGCTTCCACGCGTTGCCTTCTGCTCGTCAGCGATCATCAGCTCGCCAGCAACCTTAGACGCGTCAACGTTCACCTGCTCGCCAGCGATCTCCTACGCGTCAACGATCGCCATCGATCTGCCACGCGTGTCAGTTCCCCTAACCACCATCAGTAGCGATCTAGCGCTCGCCTGCTGTGGACCACGATCTCCGGTAGCTGAGTCTTGCCGTAGATCTTCCTCCTGCTCGCCAGCGTTCACCTTTTCTTCTGTCTTTCTGTGCGCCAGCTTTCTTCATTTGCCAGCGCACATCTGCGCGCCCTTCTTTGCCACGCACCAATGTGCGCCAACGGTTTTCTGACCGTCTAGGATCGCCTGATTAACAGCTAGCTTCAGCGCTCACCTTCCTGATGCACCTGCGCGCCTTCTGTTAGCGCGATGCGCGCTAACCATCACTAGTCTCTCTCGCGTTGGCAATCGCCTACGCACCCGCGCGATTCTTCATCTGCTCGCTAGCGTTTTGTTAACGCACCACCGCTCGCCAACGCGCCATCACTTGCCGACGCGCCATCGCTTGCCAACGCTCTGTCACTCTCCTGCGGGCTATCGCCTCGCAGAACGCTCCATCGCTCGTCAATGCTCCATTGCTTGCCGACGCGCCATCGGTCTCCCGACCGCCTGTGCTCACCCGCGCGCCCACGTGCCTGCGCGGCCACAGGCCCACGTTGCTGCGCGACCGCACGCCCACGTGCCTGCATGTCTACGCTCATGCGCGTCCGCGCACATGCTCTCCAATGTTCGCCCCTCGCGCGAACCAACGGTATTCCATCGCGCGAACGGACGGTTTCCGTCGCGCGGACGGACGGTCGGTGTTCCGTCGCGCGATCCGACGGTGTTCCGTCGCGCGATCCGACGGTGTTCCGTCGCGCGAACCGACGATGTTCCGTCGCGCGAACCGACGGTGTTCCGTCGCGCGAACCGACGGTGTTCCGTCGCGCGAACCGACGGTGTTCCGTCGCGCGAACCGACGGTGTTCCGTCGCGCAAACCGACGGTGATCCATCGCGCGAACCTACAGTGTTTCTTCGCACGAACGTCGGCTTAATTCTTGCAGTATCCATTGCTCGTCTATGGGTTATCGCTCGCCGACCACCAGCTCTCGCCCTTCCTACCACGCTCGCCCTCCTTCTGCGCTCCTTCGCTCACCTTCGTTTGCGTTCCTGCGTGACCGCGCGTGGGAGCTTCCACGTTTGCCCACGCGCAAATCATTGATTTACCATCGCTCGAGCTCCAGGGCGATTGCGACCACGATTCCTATTGGGGTTTTCGCAGCATGGCCAGTCTGGCGAGTTCTTCTGGAGCGTATTTCCAGAACCCGGCCTCACCCCGTAAACGCAGAGCATGGCACATGCAAGAATAAGAGGAATCTTCAGGGAGGTCTTAGCAACACTCCTCTTTCCAGAACCTGGGTTAGCCCTTCCCCGTCATTCCCTGGAGGGATTTTTGGCGGGGGGCTTTCCGTTTGAGATTTCTCCATCGGCCAAGGGGTGACTGCTTACCCCTTCCTCTTCTTCATCTCGTGTAAGGGGCTTACCAGGTCCTTTCCCTCCTCGGTTACGGCCCGAGGTTTGGTTCAAGGAAGCTACAGGAAGGTCATGGGTACTTTCCTCCTCTCGGGCTCAGGCACCTTGGCGTTTCGTCGTTAAGTATCTAACTTGCGGGCAAGCTCGATGTTGGACCATCTGGACGCGCTGACCGAGGGTTTCCTTTCGGGTGTCTTTTCCGTGGATGTCGACAACCTCAGACACCCTTCCATCCTTGAGAAGAGTTTGTTTGTGCCCAAGGACAGAGACATAGACAGCGGCTGTGCGGAGGAAGTCGACTTTCGTTTTGACTCCTCCAAGGCACTTTCTTCCAGACTCTGCAGGGCTCCAGCACCTTTTTCTTTTAACCACGTCGGCCTAAGTTATCGGCTACGACAACTGAGACAAGGTGTCCAATTGCAGTTTCCTCCTGTCAGGAACAGATGGCACAGGAGGCTCTCCCGGGGGGGGGCATAGTCTTAGAGGGAGCGGCAGAGTTCACGAACTCTAGGATTGGCACCCCCCCCCTTGCAGGTTTCACGCGGGAGGATGCCTAAGGTTACTCATCCGGATAACAGCTTCCCGATGCCCATTCCCGCACGATCTCTGTGATCAGCCAAGGATATCGCGCCTGCCGTCTCTGTCAGTGGATTCAGTGTCTCTGAACCTCTACGCCATAGGGTTGGCAAGAGTTTGCCCGTTTGGGCAGAATAATCCATACCTTAGGAGAAGGTCCTCCTTAGGATCATCGACGGCTTCACCCCCGGCTTCTTCAGTCGATCCTTTCTTGTAAGGAAGTATCTGAGACGGGAGTTCCGTAGTCGACTTCTCAGCCCTGATCAAATTTGTCGAACAAACTTCTTCCAGCGTGGAACAGCAGAATCGATCAGACTGGTAACGAGGCGACAGGGCTCCTTAAACCCTGGATCGGGAGGACGGGTACTTTCAGTTTCCATTCCATCCATCTTCCAGGAAGCTCGTGGAATTCAGCCTAGACTGCAGGTATTCCTGCTTAAGATGCAGTGTGGCGATCCCGCCTTGGCATCGCAGGTTTTTTTCTCCAGAGAACTCTCCCTGCTTTCCTCATGGCCGCTCAGGGGCAGGCTTCCGCCTCCTTCGCTTTTTGGAGGTCTGGTCAACTCCGGTAGGCTCGGGTTCGACCTCCTTCAGCGCCGGGACAAGCTTCCGGATGCTTACCATGAGTGGGGGTTAATGGTATTTTGCTAGGAGCCTTCTCTTCTTCTGCCTCAACACCTGGAGTATCTGGCCATGATATTGAGTCAACGGCCTTACCACATTGGAAACCCCGCTTCTCGTCCGTCCAGCGAGGTTAAGCAACGTCGGTTCTGGTCGGTACTTAGATGGGTGACCGCCTGGGGACGCCAGATTCTGTTGCCACCTCCTCCGAGCCTTCCCTTCAGTTGACTGTGGCAAGGCTGAGAAAAGTGGCAGTACCTGTTCTCAGTCAAGCAGAGCTTTCAGCCCTACCTTGGAACGTTCCTAGTTCTCCTTTCCTCATTGACCCTTCTATAGTTCCGAACGGTCGTCTCAAGATAAGTTCCATGTGGGGCGGTCCAAGTTCCGGTGGTTTCAGGCAACGATTAACCGGACTTTCTGGCCCCTATGGGACCAGCGGAACTATTAGACCTGCAATGGGTGTTGACCTATGGAACCTCTTGATGGGAGTGGATATTCTCGTCCTTTCCCCACATTCTTGATGCTGTTCTCGGACTCGTCAAAGAAAAGGGGTGGGGGGGGGCATGTTCCAGTCCAGGCCTATGGTCAGGACCTGAAGGATACCTCTCCATCATTCAGGCAGGCTTAGGGGCCGTAGTCTGGCCCCTCTACAGATCCTACAGCTCCTGCCGAGTCGCTCCGTGCGCGTCGACTTCATGATTCTGGCGTGTTCTAACCAGCAGGGTATGCATTTTCACACCTTCACATCTTGCAGTAGAGATACCGAGATGATTGAGATACTCTCAATACCACCATCGGCTCTCTCTTTCCAGGCAGAGGAATGTTCTCTCCGACTATCCGAGCAGAGCCTCGTAGAGAGAGTGTACCTGGGGGTCTTTGGCCTTGAGTAACCAGCAAGTCCTGGTCTGGGGGACCTGATCGCGACAGCCTGGAACCTCAAGCTTCCGCTGTTCTTCCCCCCAGTCTCAGACCCCGAGACTCTGGCAAGATGCATTCCGGTGATGGTGGGACAACTTCGACGCCTGCGTCTTCCCTCCTTTTTGTCTGTGGAGAATGGGTCTCAACAAGACCAGGTTGTCTGTCAACCTTTCATGGGAGAACTCCACTGGGACTATGCGCAGAACGGTTTCTGGACCCTCTGCTTCCCCTGACGGAACTCCCGGGAGAGCTTCTCGCACGGCACAGACTACTCAAACAACCACACTGCAACATCTTTCACGAGCCGGGGCGTCGCTTCGGCTTCATGCCTGGAGACACTACGCCTCCTCCTCAAGAAGAGACAACCCGCTACAGTCGCGGGACAGAGGTCGCATCATCTGCGATAGTCATCCGCAGGGGTCTTCCAGGCGAAGTGAAGAGTCTTCGGTGGTTGGTGCCGTGGGAGATATACCTCTTCCCTTGAGGCCTCTTCTCCAGTAATAACGATCTTATTGCCTTTCGGCGGGAGGAAACTCCTTTCCGCTCTCGGCAATGAAGCCTGTCGCTCAGCCTTTCCCTGACCTTCAGGCTTAAAGGAATAACTTTTTCCTTCCCGCTGGATCTTTCCTCGCTCATGCGAAGCTACGAACGTCCCTGCCCTAGTCGGAGTGAGACCTCCAACTTGGAGCATGGCTCGGACTTTTTAGTCCCTTAAGAGATCTTCTCAAGACCCTTTACGACAGGCCTCTGATTGTATTCCGTCTTGGGTCTCCTGCTCACTCTGGCCCTGGCCAGTGTGTAAGCAATCTTCTTGGTCTCGTACGACTCCGCCCTTTCTAAGGAAGGGGGGAAGGCAACATTCAGGTTCGCTCCTGAGTTGTTGGCTAGACTCAGAATCTTGGGGTCCCGGCCCTTCGGTCCAATTCCTTCAAGATTTCGAGTCTCCATTCTGGATCTGATGTCCCAAAACCTTCTCCTTCTTGCCAGTAAAGGAATCAAGGGGTTAGCTTTGGGAACAGCTGCAGTTTGTCCTCAGTTGCAGCCGATTTGGGAGCACAAGGAGGACACGGGGGAGAGTCACCAGTATACCTCTTCAGCTCGGAATCAAGGACATTCATCTCGACCTGTCTCCAGACCCTCCCCCGTCACGTCGCCCTACAGCACGATGTTGGATACATCGCAACGTCCTTCGCCTTCGAGTAATACTACTCTGTGACGCAGGTGCTACAAGCTGGAGTCTGGAAGCGTCTAATGACCTTCGCAGCCCGCTTCCTGCAGGGCGTGACCCACAGGAGTTTCGATACGTTTTCTATCGCTCTGTGGTGGCTACACAACAGCTGGTCTAACTCAGGCTCGTTTTTGGACAGGTAGCAGAAGGTTGAGGGCATTGTTATCAGGTTTTAGTCTGCATGAACGAAAGAAGTATGTCTGGCCCTTACTTCTTTCTTCATCATCCCCTCTACGGGGAAGCAGCATCCTGGTCTCTGCATAGCTGACCTCGAACCTCTGCAGGTAAACCATGCTTCCTTGTGTTCCGAGTATTGAGTCAATACTGTCGCGTCCCCCATACCCTGACGAGGTGGTATTGGGAACGTCCTAACCCAGAGTTCCTTCTGGAACTCCAGGTCAACTGCCTAGGACGGGTCACACTTCTTCCTTCACACACAAGCTTATGTAGGCCACACGGTTCCTTGCGGCGCAAGGAATTTGTGAGGTGCAGGGACTCCTTTTCTCGAGTGCGACTCACTCGGATTCTGAGTCCCCGGGTAAAGCCAAAGCCAGTATGGCTAGGGACTTTCCACCCTACCTAAGGAGTAAGTCACCCAATGTAAATAGCGTGGTTTGTATTTCGGTTACGGAACAAATGACAAATTCGAAGATAATTTGTATTTTTCCTAACCATACAAACTTTAGCTATTTACACATATTTGCCCGCCAGCCCTGTCCCCCAAGACAAGTCCTACCTCTAAGTGAAAGTGAGCATTCACCTGTGTGTGAGGGGGGGGGAGGGGTAGCTAGGTACCACTCCCCTACCCCCCCGCTAACTAGCCCGGGGGTAATACACCCTCGTTAAATTCTAATGGCTCGCCATTTCAGCTGCGCTAAAAGGTAAACCCAATGTAAATAGCTAAGGTTTGTATGGTTAGGAAAAATACAAATTATCTTCGAATTTGTCATGTTTGTGTGTGTGTGGGGGGGGACGTCATTTCCGTGATCCTTGCCTTGTCCAAGTTATTTAACCATGTTTCAGATAATGCTAGTATATTCTAATATTTCTTGTTTATCAATTTCCAAATTTGAATAGTCTTATTACCTACAGATTGTATATTTACATAGCCACAGTTTATGACATCCCTAGTAACCATGATCAGTATTTTCTGCTAGTTTTTTCAATTCCATGTCATAGGCTTTGCAGTCTCTAGAATTTACTATGTGGTCACTAGATTTGTTTTTCTTTGTGCAGTTTATACACTTTGGCACTTGTATTACACTCCTTGGTGGAATGTTTTCCTGAACATTTCCCACAGACTTTATCATAATTCTTAGACTTGCAATCTTTTTCAAGATGTCCATACCTCTGACAGTGTTAGCAGGTGATCACGTGGTACCTATCACGTATGTTATAAATACCCCATCGTAACGAAACTTTGTCCCCATTATCATGAATACCCCTCCAAACTTCGGGATCACATTTCAGCGCACAGTGGTGGGTGGCCCCCCCCCCCCCCGGCATTTTTCTTCAGGACTACACTTATCTTCTCTTCTATAATTTGGATTTGGTCCAGGCAGCGATTTATTTGAATCATAGCATTTACTACATCATCATCATCATCATTGTATGCATTGCATATCATTATTTGGGGTTTTAGTTTTCTGATTTTTCTCGTTTCATTGTCAGTCACCAGTGTCTGAATTTTGTTTGCCGTCTCTTCTCTGATAATTTTGTTTGCAAAGTTTACAACAACATTTCCGTTCGTAGTTGAATTCGTGTTAAGTATAGGAATGTCTTTAAGTGCTTGTTCAACCTCGTATTTTCTTTCAGTAATTTTAGTTGATGTATTAGTTGATTTAAATATCAACAGATTTCTTTTCCTAACTTTGTTAGCAAATGTCGGTTTCACCTGTTTTGGGTCTATCAATATTTTAAGAGTTGCTTTAATTGATTCCATATTCATGGCAAGAATGTCAACTTTCTCAGTGAGGTCGGTAGTCTGGGTGGAATTTGCTGCTTCTGCACTAAGGTCTGCAAGTTTGTTTTCCAAGTCATCTATTTTTGCATCTTGTGCATTCAGGGCCAGATCTATCATTGTTCACATCTTCCTTTAATTTTGATATTACTAAATTGTTTTGCCTGGCTTCATGTACACAGTGTGCGCATAACCAATCTTAAGTTATTCCATTCATTTTCAGTGATGCTTATCACTATATGCACACATCTCTTACGGTAGAGTCTATTACATTCACCTCCTATCCATTTTTTCCGTTCTCCCTCCGTGTTTTTACATATGAGGCAAAAATAGTTAGGAGCAGGCATAGTGTACTGTTTCCTATCATTTAGATTTCTCCATAAGATTAACTAATATCTTTTCAATGATATTCTACGCGAGAAACAGAAAGCTAGAACACGACTCAGGGCGTATGTAACGGAGCTCCGCGCTACGCGTCACATGTTCACACTGAATTCGTATTGGTGAATTCTATTTTGTACTAATAGTTTTCTTGTTCCTTTATTTAACCAGTAATTCTGTAGCCATGGATCCCAAGAATGTTGCTGATGTTCAAGAAAAGAAGAAGAGAATACTTTCTAAGGAGACGTTAATCAAGAAGTATGAGGGTGCCATACGGTCGAGTGTGATTGCTAAGGGGTATGGCTGAAATCTGGCGATTATAAGCACCATCCTTAAGCAGAAGGAAGCCATCAAAGCAGCAACACCTTCTAAGGGCGTGATTGTCTTTTATAGTAAGAGAAGCCACGTCTGTAATGAGGTGGAGAAATTTCTTCCCCAGTGGATTAAGGACAAGGAAATCGTTGAAGACACGACCACTGAGACGGTAATCTGCCACAAGGCCAGCGCCATTTTCGGTGATCTCGTACTTGATCAGGCCAAAGACGATGCAGAAGAAGGGACATCGCAGCAGGCACCTCAAGAGATTAAGGCTTCATGCGAGTGGTTTGAAAAATTCAAGATACGGACTGGCGTTTATTCGGTTGTGTGGCATGGGGAGGCTGCCAGCTCAGACACGAAAGCGGCCGAAGTCCTTGTTAAGATATTCAACGAGTTGACTCTTGAGGAAGGCTACATTCCCCAGCAAGTCTTCAACTGTGACGAAACTGGGATACTTTTGGAAAAAAAATGCCTCTGACCTATATCATGGCGGAAGAGAACCTGCCCAGGAGTAAGCCTATGAAGGACACGCTTACCCTTGCACTCTGTGTCAATGCCAGTGGGGATTGTAATGTTAAGCCCATACTGGTGTGTCATTTGGAGAGTCCTCAAGCCTTAAAGTTCCACAAAGTGCTAAAGGAGAAGCTTCCGGTGATGTGGAGGGCTAATGTGAAAACCTGGGTAATGAGACAGTTTTGCGTAGAGTGGGTAAATCTTTGTTTTGGTCTGACTGTTAACAATTATCCGGAAGAGAATCACCTCCCTCTGAAATGTCTGCTGATGTTCAACAACACCCCTGGTCACAATTCAGGCCTCGAGCATGGTACTTCCTGGAATATTCCTTTAACGAGGTTCTCTTCCTTCCACCTAACACCACCCCTCCTCCAGTCCATGGACCAGCAAGTGATTTCAAATTTCAAGAAGCTGTATACGAAACGTCTCTCCAAGAGATGTTTCAATATCACTAACAGCACAAACCCTACCCCTCGTGAAATTTGGAAGGAGCATTTTGATATTGTGATATGCTTCAGACTCCTCGATCAAGCTTGGCAGGTTTCGAGGCGCACCTTGAACTCTTCAAGGAAGAAACTGTGGCCTGATGCCATCTCTTCACAAGACTTCGAGGGATTCGTTGGAGGCTTAGTTGAAGACAAACCCGAAACTGTTGACGATCCTGCACCTGTTATGCAACCGGAGGATGAGGAAACCATTTCACTTAGGAGGTCCATGGGGCTGGTCGTCGATGAGGACGATATCAATGAGCTTATAGAGGAGGTTACAATGGATGACTTAAAGAAGTTGGAAACCGTGCAACTGAACATTGTTCAGCAAGGAGGAGGAGGACAGAAATATGCTTGTGACAACGGCAGAAATTAAGGAGATACTATCTACGTATCATAAAGTGGCAGATTTCATAGAAAAGAAATGCCCCGAAAAGGTTCACACAGGTTATCTCCTTGTGCCGTTAATGACATCTGCCTGAATCATTTCAGGAACATTTTAAGGCAGAAACTAGCTTCCTTGTATCGTTAGTGTTGAAAGAGGCCATTAGTAAGCCAAGGTAAAGGTCCAAGTGCTACAAAAAATTGAAGAAGTAGAAGTAAAGAAGCAATTGAGGAAATTTAGAAAGTGTAAAATGTAAAGCAGAAAAATAAAAAAAAAGAGAAAAGAGCAAAAAAGACATTTAATTATAAGTATCTCGAAGTTAAGTGCTAATGTTTTCTGCCATTTATTAATCTGTTTCTTGAAATTAAGTGTTCATGTTTTCTGCCATTTGTTAATGTTTTCTGTCATTTGCCCTCCTCCTCTTCTGCCACTTTTGCTTTCAGTCATCACCTCACTTGAAAGGTAAGGTTCCACATTTTCTTATCAGATTTCATATTTTTCCTTTGTTATTGCATTATTTTCTAATAAATACTTAATTTACAGGTATTAACAGTTCATTTTATCCTCTCCTCCTACGCCTATTTATACAAAGGGCCTTGGTTAATTTTTGCCAGTTGTGTCTATCTTGGGCTTTTAATTCAACACTTCTCCACTCATCATCTCCTACTTCACACTTCATAGTCCTCAGCCATGTAGACCTGGGTCTTCCAACTCTTCTAGTGCCTTGTGGAGCCCAATACAAAAAATGGTGAACTAATCTCTCTTGGAGAGTGTAAGAGCATGCCCAAATCATCTCCATCTACCCTTTACCATGATCTCATCCACACATGGGACTTGAGTAATCTCTGTTACAGTATCATTTCTAATCTTGTCCTGCCATTTAACTCACAATTTTCTTCTAAGGGCTTTGTTTGCAAATTTACAAAATCTGTTGGATACCATTTCATTGTCATTCCACGACTCATGCCCTTACAGTAACACCGATCTCACTAAACTGATTTCCAAAATTTACTCAACCTAGCCATTTTATGATTTACTCTTTTCAATCTTTCATTAAACTCAAATTCTAAAGACCCTTTATTGGTGATCATAGTTCCTAAATATTTTAAATTATTCCACCTCATTAATCCTTTCTCCTTCAAATAATATTCTATCTTCCTGTCCATATTCTGTCTTTCTTCTATTTATCTTGAGCCCAACCTCATGTGATATTTCATGCATTTTGGTAAGCAAGCTTTGCAAGTCCTGTGGTGTTCTGCTAATAAGGACAGCGTTGTCTGCATACTCTAGGTCAGCTAATTTCCTGTTACCATTCCAGTCCAATCTTTCTCCACCATCCCCAACCGTTTTATGCATTACAAAATCCATGAGGAGGATTAGCAACATAGGTGACAACACATTCCCTTGGATTACTGCACTGTTCACTGGAAATTCATTTGATAGGACTCCACTAACATTAACTTTATACTTGCTTTGCTCATGAGCAGAATTAATCAAACTTACGTATTTAAGAGGAACTCCGTAATAATGTGGGACTATTCATGAAATTGGCCAGTGAGCACTATCAGAGGCTCTTTCTTAATCCACTAATTCCATAAAAAATGGATTTCCATGTTCTACACATTGCTGTACCACATGTCTATAAATGAACATTTGCTCAGTACAACTTCTCCCTTTTCTAAATCCTTCTTGTTCATCTCTAAGCTTTTCATCAATCTTTCTCTCTATTTCCTTTAGAATGAGCATACTACATATATTCATAATAACTGATGTAAGTTAGGTTAGGCATATTGAATTATTCAAATGTATTTGGCTCTATTTCATTCGGGTTTTACCTTTGTTATAAAATTTAATGTGGTGATGTTGTAGGGCTTGGAAGGAATTAAATGCTTTACTGTATATGTAAAACGTGACTCATTTTACGAAAAATTCATGTTACAAAAGCCAATCCGGAACCAATTAATTTTGTATCCTGGTGTATTACTTTCAATGTTGTTGCCAAATATTTCTAAGAGATATTTTGAAATTCGGCAAGAAGTTATTACACAAGACATGCTGTTTCAAGTAACTTGACTGCAGCCTCTACTACAATTCAGTCTTTTGTCTCTTAATTTCCTGGCACATTTACCTGAGCTGTAACCCAGTAAAACAAAACTTCTATATCTCTACTTTTAATGTTAATTAAATCATTCAAATTTTCTTTGAACTAATTAGTTGGTAAACTATGAAAGAATTTAAAGTATGTAAGACACTTTGCATCATTAAATAATAGTAGAATTACCATCCTCCACTACTAGTTTTTCAATAGCAATTAGATTTTAAGAGTGTCTCTGTATTTATTGACTTGACGTTTTTTTAAAGAATAGGCTTTATAGATAAGATTTAAATGTATATTTATCACAGGTTTTTATCTCATAATTCATAATTGGATTCTTAAACATTACTTTGCTCCAAATGTTCTCAATTTTTAATCCCATCTGCAAGCCCTATGATAGTTGTTTAGAAATGTTATGTAGGCCTATCTCTGCTCCTTTTCAGACTAACTTTATTTCTCTGCTAACTGTTTCACAGAAAATAATATAAGGATTCAAATCTCTCTTGTATTTTTCAAATAATAGTCATAAATTTTGTATGTTTGTACATGCCTAGTATATGATAGTTCACTTCTTAGTGCATAGTGTACTTATAAGATTTCCAGAGCTTGATATAGTACTGTAACTATTTTTGTAATATCCATAAAAGAAAGTTTTGAAATTTTGAAGTGCTATAAAATTTTTATGGTACTCAGAACATCCCCATACTTATTATTCGTTATCAAATGATTTAATTCTATTTTCTAGTAGTCGAAATTTCGAAGTTGCTTTGTTCAATATTTGTGTAAATTATTTTTAGGTCAGTGGGAACGTGTTCGTGAAGTTATGAAGGAATCAGAGCCTTCAAATAAGCTTTTGTTTACTCCCCGTCTGTACACAGCTGAGCAGTGGAGTGCTAGTCTCACTGTAGACAATCTTCCAGGTTTACCAGCTTATCATACAAGAACACTGGTGTTTTCAACACCTTCATCAGCGTCTGAACTTGACTGTGATACTCAACCTCAACTTGAATGGATCGTTGAACTTTACCCAAAGGTGAGAAAACTTATACAATTGGTTAACGATAAATATTTATTTGTGTGGGAAAAAATGTGCTCCTTATATACTGTATGTATCCCATATCTGTACCATTGATAATATGTAGTTTTTAAAGTTAAAAAATAACATTTTACTGGAAGTCAGCAAAAGGTGTTTTCTTACTTGCACAGTAGTAGGGCTACCTATGATTATGAATAACTGAATACGAGCAAATTTGGGTATGGGCATACAGTATATATTTGAATTGGTTGACGAGTATTGTATTGGTCTGTGAGTAAAACTTTTGCACCGTATGGATATTTTAAGTACATAAGTACTAATGAGACTTGCACACAATGAGCACAAATTAGTCCCACCATGTTCATTTCATTTCTACCCCAATTTAGACTTGCATTAACTCATACCCCAGCACCTTAATCAGAAAAGAATTAAGTATTTCAAGTACTGTAGTGTGATTGTATCACATGAAAACAAAGTTATTTTAGCGTCACTTCAAACTTTACAACCAATTTTGTTTCTCCACCAATATGTTTCAAAACTGTTTGAAAGTGAATTTTATACTGCACACTAAAAGTTTTACATTGGAAATTTTCTTATCATTCTAATTTCTCTATATGCATTTTTCTATCAATATATACAATTCACTTTTAAAGGTAGAGAAAATTTTTGTAAAAGTAATTTTATAGATTGTAGACTACAAAATTCCCTATTTTTTTCATGATTGAATGACATGAGCAGTTAATATTCAAAACTTAGTAGCAATTTTTCTCTTAAAATTTCATATTTTGAGAAATCAAGGTTTCAAAGTTATTTTGTTGGGATTGATTGGATAAACTTCAGTATATATAATTAGGCCTATGTGTTTTTATTTGTAATTTTCCCCCTCTTAATGAGAGAATGCCGTGATAAAGTCATTGAGCTTCACCACGGCATATCATTCCCGTGCTGAAACTTGGTGACGGGCAAGAGGGCTCTCGAACTTGGGGAAATTGCTCAACCAGTTCGAATCTAAATTTCTCTCTCCCTCATTTTTTTCTTTCTTTCAATATTTCTTCGACCCTCCCCTAATTTTATAAACTTTCTTTCGTGTTGCTTTTCCAACACTACGAGAAAAATTTCCCTTATATATACTGTATGTATATATTATGTACACACATATATATATATATATATATATATATATATATATATATATATATATATTTTTTTTTTTTTTTGGGGGGGGGGGCCTCAAGCCATGTCGTCCTGATGGAAGGATCCTTCAGTAGCTTCCTTTGGGTATATATGACTACAATAAATATTCCCAGAGAATTAAACTAAAGGTTTCACAGTATTCTAACTTCTGGTGCGAGTACCCTAAAGGTTTCCCTCTAGGATATCGTATATCAACAGGGGACGCATGCATTAACACGCCACATGGCTATCTGCACCCCACATAGCTTTTACGCTTCGAGGGGCAAAGGTGGCGAGGTAACTGAGGAGCCGTTCCAAATTTACCCTCCTTCGTTACTGTTACGGTACTCGCAACGTAAACAAACCATCCGCCATACTGTGTGACGTCACGTCCGTCCCCATTCCTATTCTGGTAGCTTCCAACATTGGTTTATTTTTCCCAGTGATCGCTGATTATCTTGTGCATCCTTTGCCATGTCTCAACCTTCTGCCTCGCCTTCTTCTGGAAAGTTGAGTACCAGGTTCTTGTATTGTTTAAATAAGCTCCAACCGTAAAGTAACGATTTTTTACGGTAAAATCTTGTGTTTTGTGGCGGAGCTGTGCCTTGCCCGGAGGCGCCATTGTATGACGCCGCTGTTCGCCTCGCATGCTTTATTTAGTTAGCCAGAACAGCCTTCCCTGCCTTATAACTAATTAAATATCATTAGTTATTTAGTCTTCATTGCTAGGAATTAGTTATATTATACCGATGGTATTCTTCGGCGCTCTTAGTTATCCGACCCCATACTAGACTTTTAGCCTAGCCTAGGCCGCAGCCTAGTGTTCATGTTTACTTCTGCATGATATAATAAGTGTTCCTAGTGTTAATGTTAATGAAGATATAGGCATTTTTAAACATATACAAGATTCAGTGTTGCACATGTCTTTCGCCTTCTAGGGACCATACAAGGGACCGTGCCTGGTCCATCCATGTCACATCCCCTAACCCAACATTGGGGCCCTTGTATGCTTCCTTATCTACCCTGTTACCTTCGGGTAACCTCCCTCTGGGTAGCTTTGTTATATCTTAGCCCCCTTACCCGGAATAATTTTCGGGTAGGTTAGGCTAGATCGTTCTTCCCTCTTCCCTACCATAGTATATGGGGGGACCTCGGACAGAACCCCAGAGTACCTATCGTTCATCCCAGTCCATCCTTAGGGAACGCATTTCCCTTTAGGTATCGACTCAGACTGAAGGTGAAAGGGCCCTGCCCTTCCCCCTAGACTGCTCTTGGTTGGGACATGTCTCTTCCTCCTGTGGCCTAGCGATATGTCTTCCTAGCCCTCCCTAATCTAGGAGAAGCTCTCCTGGTTTAGGTTAGGCTTTGGGGGATTCTGTTTTATTATAGTTTAGGACAGTACACTAGTGCTGTCCCTACTCTGAGCTAACCTACCCTAGGGTTGGAGAGTGTTTCTCTCCTACCTGGGTAGTATAGCATCTAACAGATTCCCCCACTCCTTGGGAGCTTTAGGGTTGCGACCCCTTCTGCTCCCTCAGACCCCTACCCCCACTCTATCCCTTTGTGTTGGTTTGCCTTCACACCCCTGTCTGCTGTCTTACAATTCCTCCCTTGGGGAGAGTTGTAGGTTAAGCTGTGCTCTCCTGCTTGGCTGGCCGCTCTGCTATACTTCCCCCTTATAGTCGAACTATAGGGTAGTGTCGGCGTCCGGCCTGCTGGCGGAAGATCACCCTCTCCACCTTTTGAGTGTCCTCTGATCCTCCCTTGGATTACCATAGGCATCCAGCCGTCTGCCGGCCCCCTGCCGCCGGATGATAGGCATATCCCCTCCTATCATGAGAGCACTCCTTCCGGAGGGAAGCCGGTCGGGTATCGGACATTACCCTTCCCCACTCCCTCCTTATCTTTCTCTCTTCTATCATGGTGCCGGTCCACTGCCGGCGCTAGCTGCCAGCACCCCATGTGACCTTCCTACTTCATAGGATGTTCCTATCTGAGGATTACCTAAGGCGACAGCCTGCCGGTTGCCGGGGGCCGCCGCTCCTTGACGCTGCTGCCGCTGCCGCCGACATCTCAGATAACCCTCCATCTTACGTACCCAGCTAGGTTCACCAACGCCGACAGCCTGCCGGCTCCCGGAAGCCACCGCCCTGCCGACGACCTGCCGCCGTGTCGGCGGTTGCCCTTATAGGTGTCTCCTACCTCTCTACTGCTCAGTGTGTAGCCTTAGATGGATTCACCCCGCCGGACCGGCCTCCGGTTTGCCGCCGACGCTCCTGCGGCTTCCATGGACAAGCACCCCTCCCCCCGGCTGCCGGTCACGTGCCGGCAGTCGCCTTAATACAGCCGTATAGCCAGACTGCTCTTTCTTTGGTATTTCATACCTTAAAGACAGTGGCTGGGGTGTACGGTTGTACAGTACAATATTTCCAGCATACTCTGTGCTTCTCAGTGCAGTCTCTTGCTGGGACCTACCCAAATATAAGGGTGTTTTTATCCTATTTTCCCCCTTCTTTTCTCTAGGTTCTGAACGATTTCAGACCCTTTCCACTCTGTAGACAATTCCTTTATAAGGAAGCCTAAGTTTGGCTCCCCCATAGGGATTATCGTTACTTATTAGGGTCAAACAAGCAACAACATATAATGACTTCAGTCATTCACAAAACTACTAATTACCAGATTTGTTAAGAGAACTCAAGACCCTTTCTCTACATTAGGAATTCATTGCGTTGTGTTACAAAGATAAATGGTCATACTATATTCTATTGAGCTTTTGCCCCAATTATTACTTACTTGGTTTCATATGAAGTTCTTACCGAGTTCGGATTGCAATAGGCACGGGTAAACCACGATACCGCATATGAATATTTGATTTTACCCAGTCACGGAATCCCACGCACAGATATGCATATCCCTAGCGAATTATCCCATCCAAGGTAACTAAATATTATATGATACTCATCCAAACTTCGGTTGACTAATTCATCCACTTCATTAAATGCTGGGAAGGAACGGCTTTGTTAATCAAATGAAATTCTCTTCATCCTGATTAAGTCCACTGAAGACTACACTACATACGTTGAGAAGTGACAGGCAGCAACTCTCCGCCGTTAGCTCTGTTGCCTTTGTCGTAAAAATAATGCGATCGCTCTCTCTCCCAAAGTCATGACTTCCGCTTCGTTCGCTCACGACAAAAGAAAACAACAAACGAAGGAAACCAACTATTCAACGCAAACCGAACGAAACTATTCAAACAACTTACATTGCATTGTTAACCACTTATACAACTATTCACAAGACAATATTCCTTGGTAACAATGCTTATTACAATTAAATATAAACAAAACCTTCATTTGTACAGAAACCTGCACATTTCCACTTAATGCAATGTAATATAAAAGAACATTTTCCATATACAATATGAACATAGATATTCAATAACAATTGATTTCCCATGTCGTTATTGTAAGTAACGACATATTCCCCGCCACAAAAAGTTATAATATACAAGTATTTACAACAGTCCCTTTTGAATCAAATCTTTTCTAGTTTCTGCAGCCACCCGAGCAGCCTTCCTGGATGGTCGGGTACTCCCTTCAGGAATTTTGGCAGGATCAGGATTCTCAACTTCTTGCCATAACTCTAACGGGTACAACTTCACAATGGGACGCATGATCTGGCCATGGGAGGTTTTGAGGGTAGCTACCCTAACTACATTGTCAGACTCCACATGCACCTGAATCACCTGACCCAACTTCCATTTGTTTCTTGGCCCTTCATCATGTACGAGGACGACATCTCCTATTTTGGGCCAAGAATTATGTTGGACTCCAATTCGATGAGTCTCTCTTAACGAAATCAAATATTCACGTTCCCATCTTTTCCATAGCTGATCACACAATTTGGATATGTAAAGGAATCTCCTTTCTACATTTTCAGTTTTACTATACAATGGGTCTTCAGATACTTCATCCCAATTAATAGTTTCCTTGGGAAAGGATCTTAATTTCCTACCCAAGATCAGGTGATTGGGAGTTAGAATCTCCTTCTGATCAAGGTCCCCCGAGGTGTAGCTTAGTGGCCTGTCATTTATGATGGATTCCAATTCCACCAAAATGCAGGATAATTCATCATAACTGAGAAGAGCTCGACCAATTACCTTCTTCATACAGGTTTTCAATAGTCCGATCAATCTCTCCCAGATTGCACCAAACCAAGGTGCTCTTGCTGGTATAAATTTCCACTTACACTCTATTTTCTCCAGATGGTTTTGAAAAAGGGGGCTCTCTGCCATTGTTCTCAGATATTCAGATGCTGCTACAAAGGTAGTGGCGTTGTCACTCAACATTAGTGAAGGAAAGCCTTTACGGCTGCTAAACTTCCGGAAGGCCATGAGGAATGAGTCAGCGGACTGATTTCTGACTACTTCCAGATGTATACCCCTAGTGATCGGGCATGTGAATAGTATGACATACACCTTCTCCGGATTTTGCTTCCCTTCCTTTATCCATAACGCCCCGGTGTAATCCACCCCAGTAACGCTAAAAGGTTGTTTCCGTTGTACCCGGAATTCCGGCAATGGGGGCATTATATTAGTTTTATATGGTTTTCCTTGAACTTTCTTGCAGATCACGCAATGATGTAACACGCTCTTGACCAGTTGTCGCAGCTGTGGTATCCAGAACTCCTGTCTTACACTAGCTACAGTAGCGTTCACCCCCATGTGCGCTTGCATCACATGATGTCGTCTTATTAACAACTTACTCAGAACACAACCTTTTGGCAGTAAAGTAGGATATTTGACTTCTTCCGGCAGTGTTGCATGTTCCAACCTGCCTCTACATCTCATTACATTATTATCCAAAAAAAAAATTCAACTGGCAAATTAATGTCAATTTTGGGTTTGTTTCCTCCCTTTTCAGGGCTTTATATTCTTCTGGAAAGTACTCTCTCTGCACGAGAACAATTGTTTTGACCTTTCCTTCTTGTAACTCTTCCAGAGTCAAACTACCAGTTTTCCTGTCATTTGTTGCTAGTCTGCAATTCTTTACAAATCGCATTATCCAAGCTATGGTCTTAAAGACCTTGTCAGCTCTGCTGAATCTTTCCCAATCAAGCAGGCGTGTTGCATCTATGTCCCCTACAACATTGCCCACAATGTCCTGTTCACCTTGTATATGTGTACACCCAACCCATGACCTATCAATAGGCAGAGTGTGATTTTTTAACCAAGGGGGTCCCTCCCACCAAAAAGAGTCCTTTGCTAACACCTTAGCACTCTTTCCCCGTGTCAACCAATCACTGGGGTTTTCTGATGACGGTACGTAAGACAGGACTGACCCCGGAATCAAAGAGTTAATCTCAATTACTCTGTTTCTCACAAACACAGGCAGAACATTACTGGACACAATCCAGCTAAGGGCGACTTTACTGTCTGACCAGACATATAATTGTTTAAATTCCTTCTCATCAAAGGAGTCAATAATAAATTTTGTCATTCTTGCTCCTAGCAACAATGCCATTAGTTCCAATTTCGGAATTGTCAATTCCTTAATGGGCGCCACTCGGCCCTTTGCTAAAATTATATTAGAGCTTTCACCATTTGCTCTATAGGCCACACAACCATATGAAGTTTCGCTAGCATCGCAGAATATGTGCAAGGTATCACCAGTTCCTAGGCTAGCACTCCTAGGAAAGGATATTTCAAAACACTTCTCCAAGTCCTTGCGTATTTCACTCCATTCCTCTTGTAGCGAGTTGTTCGTCCCAATCCAGATGTTCCTTCCACAATTTCTGCTAAAATATCCTTGCTTTCATAGTAACAGGGAGAAGCAATCCCAATGGATCGTATATTTGGGCAACGGTACTGAGAATCTCTCTCTTTGTTTGACTCGATCTATTAATATGAGTTGGATTGATAGTTAAAACGTCTTTAATTATATCCCAATTCAATCTTAATACTTTATGAATTTGGTTTTGTTTGGCTTCAATTTGATTAGCAGCAGCAATAGTTTGTATAGACTCGCTATTGCTAACCCACTCCTTCAAATATAAGTGAGCCTGAGCAAATATTTTGTTGGCATTGAAATATAAATCCATCAACTCAGATTCACCATTAGCCGTAAATTGCAAATTATCTACGTACAAACCTTTCTTCAGTCTTTCCGCTACATCCACTGTCTTGGACCGGGGTAACCACGAGACCATAGTGGACAAGTGATGCTTGATGGTTGCATTTAGAAGAAAAGGTGAGCATGTAGCTCCAAATAATACTACTCTAAATCTGTATACTATTAATTTACTATTGGGATCTGTTGGATTTTCCAACCATAAAAAACGTGTATAATTGCGATCTTCACGTAACTGTACCATTAAAAATGCCTTCTCAATATCACTAATGCAAGCAAAGGTGTTAGTTCTAAATTGCAGCAGGACTCTGAGTATATCAGCCGTTATGTGTGGTCCAGTCCATAGACAATCATTCAGGCTTAATCCATTTTTACCTTGTTTTGATGAGCAATCAAACACTATTCTTATTGGAGTAGTGGCACTGTCTTTAAGCACTCTATGATGTGCCAAGTAATGACAATCCACATCAGATTTATTATAGATTACCCTTTCAATGAACCCTCTATCTTCTTGCTCTTGCAAGATTTTCTGATAATGATCCAAGTAATCCACATCCTTCTGAAACTTGATGCTCTGCTGTCGAAGTCTACTCATGGCTAAACCAAAATTTGTCTTCAATCTGAATCTATTGGTTCTCCACGGCAACGCCACAACATACTGTTTATCAATTTCAGAATAGGTTATAGTGTTCTCGAAGTCCTTTAAGACCCTCTGGTCTTGTTCTCGCAACTCACTGCAATCTATTCCCTGTCTATCCAAACTCCACAATGCGTCCAGATCAGTCTTGGGATTTTTATTATGAGTAGCTTCAATTCCTTCAGTTTGTACAGCTAGCTTCAAAATTGTCACCTGAGTTTCCCTAGTGGGGGGAGCACTACATGTGCCTGACACTACATAACCAAATATGGTCGGCAACAATATTAAATTTCTAACCCTTTTGAACCCTGGATGCAAAATATTATAAACATTATCAACCTCTACCAACAATTCAATAGTTGATTGATTCTCAACAGGCAAATCAAAATCCTTATCAGCCAAGCTGATCTTAGTTTTACATAACGACTTTAAGCTTCTCTTAACGTCGAACTTCTTAGCATATTCTGGCAGCTTATCCACCACTATGCAGTCCATTATTATCAACTTGCCTTTATGCGGTATGGCGACACTTATCAACTCGTATTCATGAACAGGTTTACTAGCTAGATAACCTCTCACGGCAATCTTTTCAACTCCTTTGGACCTATATTGCAGTCTCTCTAGAGCCGATCTTTTAATAAATGTCCTCTCGGCACAAGTATCCAACAGCCCTCTAAGTCGTACCATTCGACCTTTCTTCCCTTTCAGAGGAATTGTTGCTGTTGATAATATGGATTGCTTACCTGATTTATTTGGTTTCTCCTGCTCATTTACTGATAGTGTTCCCACTTGTACACCACTTTGTTTATTCTTGCTTTGCTTTGTTGTTTGGTCCCTATCACATAAGATGCGATGATGTCTCAAATTACAACCATTATTGCAACTTGATTTGTCACAATCCACACTAAAATGTTTCTTAGAAGCACACACAAAACATAACTGCAAAGCTCTGATACGATTCAACCTTTCATCTCTGGTTGCGTAAGTTTTGCACTGAGTCCACCAATGTTCTTTATCACAAAGAGCACATCTCGTGGATTGCTGATGACTGGACTTATTCACATTTCCCTTGGTTTTCGGTCTAACAGCTTGGGATTGATTTACCGTGAATGTAGATATTGACGACAGAGTTTCAGTTTTATTTACATCAGTTGAAACAAAAGTTCTTAGATTGCGAATCTCCTCTTCTAGGTATTTCCTAAAGGTGTCTAATACCAACCAATCGTCTCCACACCTACGCTTCACAGTCTCACTCACGCTTTGAGGCAATTTGGTATAGAGCAAAATAACATAAAGTTCATTTAATTCCAGCCTTTCACTTTCCAGCGATCTTATTGAGCATTCAAAATTAGCTCTGAAAGTTTGCAATGATTCTGAATTGGCAGCAGGCGACTGCATTTCTAGCAATCTTCTCACCAGAACATGCTTAATTTCATCTCTCTTTCCATAAGTGGATAGGAGAAGAGCTACAGCTTGTGGATAATTGGCGGCCTCAAATTTAAATCCCGAGATTAATTTCGAAGCTTCTCCTGTGAGTGCACTTCGTAAATATGAAAACTTCTGAATTGGTTCCAAGTCTTTCCGCTGGTGTACTGACACCTCGTACAGTTCCCAGAAGGAATTCCATTCTAATATATCTCCAGAGTAATACGGAAGATCCAGTTTGGGTAATCTAATACTGGCTGTGGGTAGTGGCGGTGGTTGCGTTAGAGGATTTAGTAACTTCAAATTGTTAGTAATAGAGCTATTGAGTTTGCCGATATGTGTACGGACGTCTCTTGCATATTCAGCTTGATTTATCATTTCATCAGACATTTCTTCTTCTTTAACTTAATCCAAAATTTGTTCATCCAAAGCAAGAACTTTGTTCAGATTATCTAAAATAGAATCCCTAAGGGAAGTTATAGCATCAATATCTGTTGAATCGATCACTTCGGTCATCTTCCCAATAAAACGTGTGATAACGGATTTATAACCGCCACGTCTACGCTTCAACGACTCCATTGTGACAAGACCAAACTCAAACAATACAAATACAATATATTCAAATTTTCAATAAATAATAAATATGCATCCAACTATAATAACTGGGTTCAAAAGTTTTAAATTAGCAAATTTTCACAAAGGTGACTCATCACCCAATAATTTTCACTCAAATTAAACAATGAAAAGGAGAAAATTTAATCAAACTTCATATTCGAAACCGTTTTAATCAAGCCTGAAATGCCTCTAACCTACAAATAGCACGAAAAAAAAACTATTTACTGTTTCTTACAACACCACACAAAGAGAAAAGGTTAACCCCGTCTGGTTATGTAAGCAGGGTACCGCATACCAATTTAACGAAACGCGCAAAAACAAAAGGATTCAACAAGGTTAGGGAGGGTAGGCATTAACAGCAAAACATCAACACAACATAGTTATTAGCAGGAAAACCCTGCGTAAATGTCCAATATAATCACCAACGGTATTAATCGTACATGTGACTAAACCAAAATATTATTATATGACCGGATTTCAAACTTTAGAAATTATCGAAAAATCTCACAAATCCTGGTCACGGCACCAAATATCGTTACTTATTAGGGTCAAACAAGCAACAACATATAATGACTTCAGTCATTCACAAAACTACTAATTACCAGATTTGTTAAGAGAACTCAAGACCCTTTCTCTACATTAGGAATTCATTGCGTTGTGTTACAAAGATAAATGGTCATACTATATTCTATTGAGCTTTTGCCCCAATTATTACTTACTTGGTTTCATATGAAGTTCTTACCGAGTTCGGATTGCAATAGGCACGGGTAAACCACGATACCACATATGAATATTTGATTTTACCCAGTCACGGAATCCCATGCACAGATATGCATATCCCTAGCGAATTATCCCATCCAAGGTAACTAAATATTATATGATACTCATCCAAACTTCGGTTGACTAATTCATCCACTTCATTAAATGCTGGGAAGGAATGGCTTTGTTAATCAAATGAAATTCTCTTCATCCTGATTAAGTCCACTGAAGACTACACTACATACGTTGAGAAGTGACAGGCAGCAACTCTCCGCCGTTAGCTCTGTTGCCTTTGTCGTAAAAATAATGCGATCGCTCTCTCTCCCAAAGTCATGACTTACGCTTCGTTCGCTCACGACAAAAGAAAAAACAAACGAACGAAACCAACTATTCAACGCAAACCGAACGAAACTATTCAAACAACTTACATTGCATTGTTAACCACTTATACAACTATTCACAAGACAATATTCCTTGGTAACAATGCTTATTACAATTAAATATAAACAAAACCTTCATTTGTACAGAAACCTGCACATTTCCACTTAATGCAATGTAATATAAAAGAACATTTTCCATATACAATATGAACATAGATATTCAATAACAATTGATTTCCCATGTCGTTATTGTAAGTAACGACATATTCCCCGCCACAAAAAGTTATAATATACAAGTATTTACAACAGTCCCTTTTGAATCAAATCTTTTCTAGTTTCTGCAGCCACCCGAGCAGCCTTCCTGGATGGTCGGGTACTCCCTTCAGGAATTTTGGCAGGATCAGGATTCTCAACTTCTTGCCATAACTCTAACGGGTACAACTTCACAATGGGACGCATGATCTGGCCATGGGAGGTTTTGAGGGTAGCTACCCTAACTACATTGTCAGACTCCACATGCACCTGAATCACCTGACCCAACTTCCATTTGTTTTTTGGCCCTTCATCATGTACGAGGACGACATCTCCTATTTTGGGCCAAGAATTATGTTGGACTCCAATTCGATGAGTCTCTCTTAACGAAATCAAATATTCATGTTCCCATCTTTTCCATAGCTGATCACACAATTTGGATATGTAAAGGAATCTCCTTTCTACATTTTCAGTTTTACTATACAATGGGTCTTCAGATACTTCATCCCAATTAATAGTTTCCTTGGGAAAGGATCTTAATTTCCTACCCAAGATCAGGTGATTGGGAGTTAGAATCTCCTTCTGATCAAGGTCCCCCGAGGTGTAGCTTAGTGGCCTGTCATTTATGATGGATTCCAATTCCACCAAAATGCAGGATAATTCATCATAACTGAGAAGAGCTCGACCAATTACCTTCTTCATACAGGTTTTCAATAGTCCGATCAATCTCTCCCAGATTGCACCAAACCAAGGTGCTCTTGCTGGTATAAATTTCCACTTACACTCTATTTTCTCCAGATGGTTTTGAAAAAGGGGGCTCTCTGCCATTGTTCTCAGATATTCAGATGCTGCTACAAAGGTAGTGGCGTTGTCACTCAACATTAGTGAAGGAAAGCCTTTACGGCTGCTAAACTTCCGGAAGGCCATGAGGAATGAGTCAGCGGACTGATTTCTGACTACTTCCAGATGTATACCCCTAGTGATCGGGCATGTGAATAGTATGACATACACCTTCTCCGGATTTTGCTTCCCTTCCTTTATCCATAACGCCCCGGTGTAATCCACCCCAGTAACGCTAAAAGGTTGTTTCCGTTGTACCCGGAATTCCGGCAATGGGGGCATTATATTAGTTTTATATGGTTTTCCTTGAACTTTCTTGCAGATCACGCAATGATGTAACACGCTCTTGACCAGTTGTCGCAGCTGTGGTATCCAGAACTCCTGTCTTACACTAGCTACAGTAGCGTTCACCCCCATGTGCGCTTGCATCACATGATGTCGTCTTATTAACAACTTACTCAGAACACAACCTTTTGGCAGTAAATTAGGATATTTGACTTCTTCCGGCAGTTGCATGTTCCAACCTGCCTCTACATCTCATTACATTATTATCCAAAAAAAAAATTCAACTGGCAAATTAATGTCAATTTTGGGTTTGTTTCCTCCCTTTTCAGGGCTTTATATTCTTCTGGAAAGTACTCTCTCTGCACGAGAACAATTGTTTTGACCTTTCCTTCTTGTAACTCTTCCAGAGTCAAACTACCAGTTTTCCTGTCATTTGTTGCTAGTCTGCAATTCTTTACAAATCGCATTATCCAAGCTATGGTCTTAAAGACCTTGTCAGCTCTGCTGAATCTTTCCCAATCAAGCAGGCGTGTTGCATCTATGTCCCCTACAACATTGCCCACAATGTCCTGTTCACCTTGTATATGTGTACACCCAACCCATGACCTATCAATAGGCAGAGTGTGATTTTTTAACCAAGGGGGTCCCTCCCACCAAAAAGAGTCCTTTGCTAACACCTTAGCACTCTTTCCCCGTGTCAACCAATCACTGGGGTTTTCTGACGACGGTACGTAAGACAGGACTGACCCCGGAATCAAAGAGTTAATCTCAATTACTCTGTTTCTCACAAACACAGGCAGAACATTACTGGACACAATCCAGCTAAGGGCGACTTTACTGTCTGACCAGACATATAATTGTTTAAATTCCTTCTCATCAAAGGAGTCAATAATAAATTTTGTCATTCTTGCTCCTAGCAACAATGCCATTAGTTCCAATTTCGGAATTGTCAATTCCTTAATGGGCGCCACTCGGCCCTTTGCTAAAATTATATTAGAGCTTTCACCATTTGCTCTATAGGCCACACAACCATATGAAGTTTCGCTAGCATCGCAGAATATGTGCCAGGTATCACCAGTTCCTAGGCTAGCACTCCTAGGAAAGGATATTTCAAAACACTTCTCCAAGTCCTTGCGTATTTCACTCCATTCCTCTTGTAGCGAGTTGTTCGTCCCAATCCAGATGTTCCTTCCACAATTTCTGCAAAAATATCCTTGCTTTCATAGTAACAGGGAGAAGCAATCCCAATGGATCGTATATTTGGGCAACGGTACTGAGAATCTCTCTCTTTGTTTGACTCGATCTATTAATATGAGTTGGATTGATAGTTAAAACGTCTTTAATTATATCCCAATTCAATCTCAATACTTTATGAATTTGGTTTTGTTTGGCTTCAATTTGATTAGCAGCAGCAATAGTTTGTATAGACTCGCTATTGCTAACCCACTCCTTCAAATATAAGTGAGCCTGAGCAAATATTTTGTTGGCATTGAAATATAAATCCATCAACTCAGATTCACCATTAGCCGTAAATTGCAAATTATCTACGTACAAACCTTTCTTCAGTCTTTCCGCTACATCCACTGTCTTGGACCGGGGTAACCACGAGACCATAGTGGACAAGTGATGCTTGATGGTTGCATTTAGAAGAAAAGGTGAGCATGTAGCTCCAAATAATACTACTCTAAATCTGTATACTATTAATTTACTATTGGGATCTGTTGGATTTTCCAACCATAAAAAACGTGTATAATTGCGATCTTCACGTAACTGTACCATTAAAAATGCCTTCTCAATATCACTAATGCAAGCAAAGGTGTTAGTTCTAAATTGCAGCAGGACTCTGAGTATATCAGCCGTTATGTGTGGTCCAGTCCATAGACAATCATTCAGGCTTAATCCATTTTTACCTTGTTTTGATGAGCAATCAAACACTATTCTTATTGGAGTAGTGGCACTGTCTTTAAGCACTCTATGATGTGCCAAGTAATGACAATCCACATCAGATTTATTATAGATTACCCTTTCAATGAACCCTCTATCTTCTTGCTCTTGCAAGATTTTCTGATAATGATCCAAGTAATCCACATCCTTCTGAAACTTGATGCTCTGCTGTCGAAGTCTACTCATGGCTAAACCAAAATTTGTCTTCAATCTGAATCTATTGGTTCTCCACGGCAACGCCACAACATACTGTTTATCAATTTCAGAATAGGTTATAGTGTTCTCGAAGTCCTTTAAGACCCTCTGGTCTTGTTCTCGCAACTCACTGCAATCTATTCCCTGTCTATCCAAACTCCACAATGCGTCCAGATCAGTCTTGGGATTTTTATCATGAGTAGCTTCAATTCCTTCAGTTTGTACAGCTAGCTTCAAAATTGTCACCTGAGTTTCCCTAGTGGGGGGAGCACTACATGTGCCTGACACTACATAACCAAATATGGTCGGCAACAATATTAAATTTCTAACCCTTTTGAACCCTGGATGCAAAATATTATAAACATTATCAACCTCTACCAACAATTCAATAGTTGATTGATTCTCAACAGGCAAATCAAAATCCTTATCAGCCAAGCTGATCTTAGTTTTACATAACGACTTTAAGCTTCTCTTAACGTCGAACTTCTTAGCATATTCTGGCAGCTTATCCACCACTATGCAGTCCATTATTATCAACTTGCCTTTATGCGGTATGGCGACACTTATCAACTCGTATTCATGAACAGGTTTACTAGCTAGATAACCTCTCACGGCAATCTTTTCAACTCCTTTGGACCTATATTGCAGTCTCTCTAGAGCCGATCTTTTAATAAATGTCCTCTCGGCACAAGTATCCAACAGCCCTCTAAGTCGTACCATTCGACCTTTCTTCCCTTTCAGAGGAATTGTTGCTGTTGATAATATGGATTGCTTACCTGATTTATTTGGTTTCTCCTGCTCATTTACTGATAGTGTTCCCACTTGTACACCGCTTTGTTTATTCTTGCTTTGCTTTGTTGTTTGGTCCCTATCACATAAGATGCGATGATGTCTCAAATTACAACCATTATTGCAACTTGATTTGTCACAATCCACACTAAAATGTTTCTTAGAAGCACACACAAAACATAACTGCAAAGCTCTGATACGATTCAACCTTTCATCTCTGGTTGCGTAAGTTTTGCACTGAGTCCACCAATGTTCTTTATCACAAAGAGCACATCTCGTGGATTGCTGATGACTGGACTTATTCACATTTCCCTTGGTTTTCGGTCTAACAGCTTGGGATTGATTTACCGTGAATGTAGATATTGACGACAGAGTTTCAGTTTTATTTACATCAGTTGAAACAAAAGTTCTTAGATTGCGAATCTCCTCTTCTAGGTATTTCCTAAAGGTGTCTAATACCAACCAATCGTCTCCACACCTACGCTTCACAGTCTCACTCACGCTTTGAGGCAATTTGGTATAGAGCAAAATAACATAAAGTTCATTTAATTCCAGCCTTTCACTTTCCAGCGATCTTATTGAGCATTCAAAATTAGCTCTGAAAGTTTGCAATGATTCTGAATTGGCAGCAGGCGACTGCATTTCTAGCAATCTTCTCACCAGAACATGCTTAATTTCATCTCTCTTTCCATAAGTGGATAGGAGAAGAGCTACAGCTTGTGGATAATTGGCGGCCTCAAATTTAAATCCCGAGATTAATTTCGAAGCTTCTCCTGTGAGTGCACTTCGTAAATATGAAAACTTCTGAATTGGTTCCAAGTCTTTCCGCTGGTGTACTGACACCTCGTACAGTTCCCAGAAGGAATTCCATTCTAATATATCTCCAGAGTAATACGGAAGATCCAGTTTGGGTAATCTAATACTGGCTGTGGGTAGTGGCGGTGGTTGCGTTAGAGGATTTAGTAACTTCAAATTGTTAGTAATAGAGCTATTGAGTTTGCCGATATGTGTACGGACGTCTCTTGCATATTCAGCTTGATTTATCATTTCATCAGACATTTCTTCTTCTTTAACTTAATCCAAAATTTGTTCATCCAAAGCAAGAACTTTGTTCAGATTATCTAAAATAGAATCCCTAAGGGAAGTTATAGCATCAATATCTGTTGAATCGATCACTTCGGTCATCTTCCCAATAAAACGTGTGATAACGGATTTATAACCGCCACGTCTACGCTTCAACGACTCCATTGTGACAAGACCAAACTCAAACAATACAAATACAATATATTCAAATTTTCAATAAATAATAAATATGCATCCAACTATAATAACTGGGTTCAAAAGTTTTAAATTAGCAAATTTTCACAAAGGTGACTCATCACCCAATAATTTTCACTCAAATTAAACAATGAAAAGGAGAAAATTTAATCAAACTTCATATTCGAAACCGTTTTAATCAAGCCTGAAATGCCTCTAACCTACAAATAGCGCGAAAAAAAAACTATTTACTGTTTCTTACAACACCACACAAAGAGAAAAGGTTAACCCCGTCTGGTTATGTAAGCAGGGTACCGCATACCAATTTAACGAAACGCGCAAAAACAAAAGGATTCAACAAGGTTAGGGAGGGTAGGCATTAACAGCAAAACATCAACACAACATAGTTATTAGCAGGAAAACCCTGCGTAAATGTCCAATATAATCACCAACGGTATTAATCGTACATGTGACTAAACCAAAATATTATTATATGACCGGATTTCAAACTTTAGAAATTATCGAAAAATCTCACAAATCCTGGTCACGGCACCAAATATCGTTACTTATTAGGGTCAAACAAGCAACAACATATAATGACTTCAGTCATTCACAAAACTACTAATTACCAGATTTGTTAAGAGAACTCAAGACCCTTTCTCTACATTAGGAATTCATTGCGTTGTGTTACAAAGATAAATGGTCATACTATATTCTATTGAGCTTTTGCCCCAATTATTACTTACTTGGTTTCATATGAAGTTCTTACCGAGTTCGGATTGCAATAGGCACGGGTAAACCACGATACCACATATGAATATTTGATTTTACCCAGTCACGGAATCCCATGCACAGATATGCATATCCCTAGCGAATTATCCCATCCAAGGTAACTAAATATTATATGATACTCATCCAAACTTCGGTTGACTAATTCATCCACTTCATTAAATGCTGGGAAGGAATGGCTTTGTTAATCAAATGAAATTCTCTTCATCCTGATTAAGTCCACTGAAGACTACACTACATACGTTGAGAAGTGACAGGCAGCAACTCTCCGCCGTTAGCTCTGTTGCCTTTGTCGTAAAAATAATGCGATCGCTCTCTCTCCCAAAGTCATGACTTCCGCTTCGTTCGCTCACGACAAAAGAAAACAACAAACGAACGAAACCAACTATTCAACGCAAACCGAACGAAACTATTCAAACAACTTACATTGCATTGTTAACCACTTATACAACTATTCACAAGACAATATTCCTTGGTAACAATGCTTATTACAATTAAATATAAACAAAACCTTCATTTGTACAGAAACCTGCACATTTCCACTTAATGCAATGTAATATAAAAGAACATTTTCCATATACAATATGAACATAGATATTCAATAACAATTGATTTCCCATGTCGTTATTGTAAGTAACGACATATTCCCCGCCACAAAAAGTTATAATATACAAGTATTTACAACAGTCCCTTTTGAATCAAATCTTTTCTAGTTTCTGCAGCCACCCGAGCAGCCTTCCTGGATGGTCGGGTACTCCCTTCAGGAATTTTGGCAGGATCAGGATTCTCAACTTCTTGCCATAACTCTAACGGGTACAACTTCACAATGGGACGCATGATCTGGCCATGGGAGGTTTTGAGGGTAGCTACCCTAACTACATTGTCAGACTCCACATGCACCTGAATCACCTGACCCAACTTCCATTTGTTTTTTGGCCCTTCATCATGTACGAGGACGACATCTCCTATTTTGGGCCAAGAATTATGTTGGACTCCAATTCGATGAGTCTCTCTTAACGAAATCAAATATTCATGTTCCCATCTTTTCCATAGCTGATCACACAATTTGGATATGTAAAGGAATCTCCTTTCTACATTTTCAGTTTTACTATACAATGGGTCTTCAGATACTTCATCCCAATTAATAGTTTCCTTGGGAAAGGATCTTAATTTCCTACCCAAGATCAGGTGATTGGGAGTTAGAATCTCCTTCTGATCAAGGTCCCCCGAGGTGTAGCTTAGTGGCCTGTCATTTATGATGGATTCCAATTCCACCAAAATGCAGGATAATTCATCATAACTGAGAAGAGCTCGACCAATTACCTTCTTCATACAGGTTTTCAATAGTCCGATCAATCTCTCCCAGATTGCACCAAACCAAGGTGCTCTTGCTGGTATAAATTTCCACTTACACTCTATTTTCTCCAGATGGTTTTGAAAAAGGGGGCTCTCTGCCATTGTTCTCAGATATTCAGATGCTGCTACAAAGGTAGTGGCGTTGTCACTCAACATTAGTGAAGGAAAGCCTTTACGGCTGCTAAACTTCCGGAAGGCCATGAGGAATGAGTCAGCGGACTGATTTCTGACTACTTCCAGATGTATACCCCTAGTGATCGGGCATGTGAATAGTATGACATACACCTTCTCCGGATTTTGCTTCCCTTCCTTTATCCATAACGCCCCGGTGTAATCCACCCCAGTAACGCTAAAAGGTTGTTTCCGTTGTACCCGGAATTCCGGCAATGGGGGCATTATATTAGTTTTATATGGTTTTCCTTGAACTTTCTTGCAGATCACGCAATGATGTAACACGCTCTTGACCAGTTGTCGCAGCTGTGGTATCCAGAACTCCTGTCTTACACTAGCTACAGTAGCGTTCACCCCCATGTGCGCTTGCATCACATGATGTCGTCTTATTAACAACTTACTCAGAACACAACCTTTTGGCAGTAAAGTAGGATATTTGACTTCTTCCGGCAGTGTTGCATGTTCCAACCTGCCTCTACATCTCATTACATTATTATCCAAAAAAAAAATTCAACTGGCAAATTAATGTCAATTTTGGGTTTGTTTCCTCCCTTTTCAGGGCTTTATATTCTTCTGGAAAGTACTCTCTCTGCACGAGAACAATTGTTTTGACCTTTCCTTCTTGTAACTCTTCCAGAGTCAAACTACCAGTTTTCCTGTCATTTGTTGCTAGTCTGCAATTCTTTACAAATCGCATTATCCAAGCTATGGTCTTAAAGACCTTGTCAGCTCTGCTGAATCTTTCCCAATCAAGCAGGCGTGTTGCATCTATGTCCCCTACAACATTGCCCACAATGTCCTGTTCACCTTGTATATGTGTACACCCAACCCATGACCTATCAATAGGCAGAGTGTGATTTTTTAACCAAGGGGGTCCCTCCCACCAAAAAGAGTCCTTTGCTAACACCTTAGCACTCTTTCCCCGTGTCAACCAATCACTGGGGTTTTCTGACGACGGTACGTAAGACAGGACTGACCCCGGAATCAAAGAGTTAATCTCAATTACTCTGTTTCTCACAAACACAGGCAGAACATTACTGGACACAATCCAGCTAAGGGCGACTTTACTGTCTGACCAGACATATAATTGTTTAAATTCCTTCTCATCAAAGGAGTCAATAATAAATTTTGTCATTCTTGCTCCTAGCAACAATGCCATTAGTTCCAATTTCGGAATTGTCAATTCCTTAATGGGCGCCACTCGGCCCTTTGCTAAAATTATATTAGAGCTTTCACCATTTGCTCTATAGGCCACACAACCATATGAAGTTTCGCTAGCATCGCAGAATATGTGCCAGGTATCACCAGTTCCTAGGCTAGCACTCCTAGGAAAGGATATTTCAAAACACTTCTCCAAGTCCTTGCGTATTTCACTCCATTCCTCTTGTAGCGAGTTGTTCGTCCCAATCCAGATGTTCCTTCCACAATTTCTGCAAAAATATCCTTGCTTTCATAGTAACAGGGAGAAGCAATCCCAATGGATCGTATATTTGGGCAACGGTACTGAGAATCTCTCTCTTTGTTTGACTCGATCTATTAATATGAGTTGGATTGATAGTTAAAACGTCTTTAATTATATCCCAATTCAATCTCAATACTTTATGAATTTGGTTTTGTTTGGCTTCAATTTGATTAGCAGCAGCAATAGTTTGTATAGACTCGCTATTGCTAACCCACTCCTTCAAATATAAGTGAGCCTGAGCAAATATTTTGTTGGCATTGAAATATAAATCCATCAACTCAGATTCACCATTAGCCGTAAATTGCAAATTATCTACGTACAAACCTTTCTTCAGTCTTTCCGCTACATCCACTGTCTTGGACCGGGGTAACCACGAGACCATAGTGGACAAGTGATGCTTGATGGTTGCATTTAGAAGAAAAGGTGAGCATGTAGCTCCAAATAATACTACTCTAAATCTGTATACTATTAATTTACTATTGGGATCTGTTGGATTTTCCAACCATAAAAAACGTGTATAATTGCGATCTTCACGTAACTGTACCATTAAAAATGCCTTCTCAATATCACTAATGCAAGCAAAGGTGTTAGTTCTAAATTGCAGCAGGACTCTGAGTATATCAGCCGTTACGTGTGGTCCAGTCCATAGACAATCATTCAGGCTTAATCCATTTTTACCTTGTTTTGATGAGCAATCAAACACTATTCTTATTGGAGTAGTGGCACTGTCTTTAAGCACTCTATGATGTGCCAAGTAATGACAATCCACATCAGATTTATTATAGATTACCCTTTCAATGAACCCTCTATCTTCTTGCTCTTGCAAGATTTTCTGATAATGATCCAAGTAATCCACATCCTTCTGAAACTTGATGCTCTGCTGTCGAAGTCTACTCATGGCTAAACCAAAATTTGTCTTCAATCTGAATCTATTGGTTCTCCACGGCAACGCCACAACATACTGTTTATCAATTTCAGAATAGGTTATAGTGTTCTCGAAGTCCTTTAAGACCCTCTGGTATTGTTCTCGCAACTCACTGCAATCTATTCCCTGTCTATCCAAACTCCACAATGCGTCCAGATCAGTCTTGGGATTTTTATCATGAGTAGCTTCAATTCCTTCAGTTTGTACAGCTAGCTTCAAAATTGTCACCTGAGTTTCCCTAGTGGGGGGAGCACTACATGTGCCTGACACTACATAACCAAATATGGTCGGCAACAATATTAAATTTCTAACCCTTTTGAACCCTGGATGCAAAATATTATAAACATTATCAACCTCTACCAACAATTCAATAGTTGATTGATTCTCAACAGGCAAATCAAAATCCTTATCAGCCAAGCTGATCTTAGTTTTACATAACGACTTTAAGCTTCTCTTAACGTCGAACTTCTTAGCATATTCTGGCAGCTTATCCACCACTATGCAGTCCATTATTATCAACTTGCCTTTATGCGGTATGGCGACACTTATCAACTCGTATTCATGAACAGGTTTACTAGCTAGATAACCTCTCACGGCAATCTTTTCAACTCCTTTGGACCTATATTGCAGTCTCTCTAGAGCCGATCTTTTAATAAATGTCCTCTCGGCACAAGTATCCAACAGCCCTCTAAGTCGTACCATTCGACCTTTCTTCCCTTTCAGAGGAATTGTTGCTGTTGATAATATGGATTGCTTACCTGATTTATTTGGTTTCTCCTGCTCATTTACTGATAGTGTTCCCACTTGTACACCACTTTGTTTATTCTTGCTTTGCTTTGTTGTTTGGTCCCTATCACATAAGATGCGATGATGTCTCAAATTACAACCATTATTGCAACTTGATTTGTCACAATCCACACTAAAATGTTTCTTAGAAGCACACACAAAACATAACTGCAAAGCTCTGATACGATTCAACCTTTCATCTCTGGTTGCGTAAGTTTTGCACTGAGTCCACCAATGTTCTTTATCACAAAGAGCACATCTCGTGGATTGCTGATGACTGGACTTATTCACATTTCCCTTGGTTTTCGGTCTAACAGCTTGGGATTGATTTACCGTGAATGTAGATATTGACGACAGAGTTTCAGTTTTATTTACATCAGTTGAAACAAAAGTTCTTAGATTGCGAATCTCCTCTTCTAGGTATTTCCTAAAGGTGTCTAATACCAACCAATCGTCTCCACACCTACGCTTCACAGTCTCACTCACGCTTTGAGGCAATTTGGTATAGAGCAAAATAACATAAAGTTCATTTAATTCCAGCCTTTCACTTTCCAGCGATCTTATTGAGCATTCAAAATTAGCTCTGAAAGTTTGCAATGATTCTGAATTGGCAGCAGGCGACTGCATTTCTAGCAATCTTCTCACCAGAACATGCTTAATTTCATCTCTCTTTCCATAAGTGGATAGGAGAAGAGCTACAGCTTGTGGATAATTGGCGGCCTCAAATTTAAATCCCGAGATTAATTTCGAAGCTTCTCCTGTGAGTGCACTTCGTAAATATGAAAACTTCTGAATTGGTTCCAAGTCTTTCCGCTGGTGTACTGACACCTCGTACAGTTCCCAGAAGGAATTCCATTCTAATATATCTCCAGAGTAATACGGAAGATCCAGTTTGGGTAATCTAATACTGGCTGTGGGTAGTGGCGGTGGTTGCGTTAGAGGATTTAGTAACTTCAAATTGTTAGTAATAGAGCTATTGAGTTTGCCGATATGTGTACGGACGTCTCTTGCATATTCAGCTTGATTTATCATTTCATCAGACATTTCTTCTTCTTTAACTTAATCCAAAATTTGTTCATCCAAAGCAAGAACTTTGTTCATATTATCTAAAATAGAATCCCTAAGGGAAGTTATAGCATCAATATCTGTTGAATCGATCACTTCGGTCATCTTCCCAATAAAACGTGTGATAACGGATTTATAACCGCCACGTCTACGCTTCAACGACTCCATTGTGACAAGACCAAACTCAAACAATACAAATACAATATATTTAAATTTTCAATAAATAATAAATATGCATCCAACTATAATAACTGGGTTCAAAAGTTTTAAATTAGCAAATTTTCACAAAGGTGACTCATCACCCAATAATTTTCACTCAAATTAAACAATGAAAAGGAGAAAATTTAATCAAACTTCATATTCGAAACCGTTTTAATCAAGCCTGAAATGCCTCTAACCTACAAATAGCGCGAAAAAAAAACTATTTACTGTTTCTTACAACACCACACAAAGAGAAAAGGTTAACCCCGTCTGGTTATGTAAGCAGGGTACCGCATACCAATTTAACGAAACGCGCAAAAACAAAAGGATTCAACAAGGTTAGGGAGGGTAGGCATTAACAGCAAAACATCAACACAACATAGTTATTAGCAGGAAAACCCTGCGTAAATGTCCAATATAATCACCAACGGTATTAATCGTACATGTGACTAAACCAAAATATTATTATATGACCGGATTTCAAACTTTAGAAATTATCGAAAAATCTCACAAATCCTGGTCACGGCACCAAATATCGTTACTTATTAGGGTCAAACAAGCAACAACATATAATGACTTCAGTCATTCACAAAACTACTAATTACCAGATTTGTTAAGAGAACTCAAGACCCTTTCTCTACATTAGGAATTCATTGCGTTGTGTTACAAAGATAAATGGTCATACTATATTCTATTGAGCTTTTGCCCCAATTATTACTTACTTGGTTTCATATGAAGTTCTTACCGAGTTCGGATTGCAATAGGCACGGGTAAACCACGATACCACATATGAATATTTGATTTTACCCAGTCACGGAATCCCATGCACAGATATGCATATCCCTAGCGAATTATCCCATCCAAGGTAACTAAATATTATATGATACTCATCCAAACTTCGGTTGACTAATTCATCCACTTCATTAAATGCTGGGAAGGAATGGCTTTGTTAATCAAATGAAATTCTCTTCATCCTGATTAAGTCCACTGAAGACTACACTACATACGTTGAGAAGTGACAGGCAGCAACTCTCCGCCGTTAGCTCTGTTGCCTTTGTCGTAAAAATAATGCGATCGCTCTCTCTCCCAAAGTCATGACTTCCGCTTCGTTCGCTCACGACAAAAGAAAACAACAAACGAACGAAACCAACTATTCAACGCAAACCGAACGAAACTATTCAAACAACTTACATTGCATTGTTAACCACTTATACAACTATTCACAAGACAATATTCCTTGGTAACAATGCTTATTACAATTAAATATAAACAAAACCTTCATTTGTACAGAAACCTGCACATTTCCACTTAATGCAATGTAATATAAAAGAACATTTTCCATATACAATATGAACATAGATATTCAATAACAATTGATTTCCCATGTCGTTATTGTAAGTAACGACATATTCCCCGCCACAAAAAGTTATAATATACAAGTATTTACAACAGTCCCTTTTGAATCAAATCTTTTCTAGTTTCTGCAGCCACCCGAGCAGCCTTCCTGGATGGTCGGGTACTCCCTTCAGGAATTTTGGCAGGATCAGGATTCTCAACTTCTTGCCATAACTCTAACGGGTACAACTTCACAATGGGACGCATGATCTGGCCATGGGAGGTTTTGAGGGTAGCTACCCTAACTACATTGTCAGACTCCACATGCACCTGAATCACCTGACCCAACTTCCATTTGTTTCTTGGCCCTTCATCATGTACGAGGACGACATCTCCTATTTTGGGCCAAGAATTATGTTGGACTCCAATTCGATGAGTCTCTCTTAACGAAATCAAATATTCACGTTCCCATCTTTTCCATAGCTGATCACACAATTTGGATATGTAAAGGAATCTCCTTTCTACATTTTCAGTTTTACTATACAATGGGTCTTCAGATACTTCATCCCAATTAATAGTTTCCTTGGGAAAGGATCTTAATTTCCTACCCAAGATCAGGTTATTGGGAGTTAGAATCTCCTTCTGATCAAGGTCCCCCGAGGTGTAGCTTAGTGGCCTGTCATTTATGATGGATTCCAATTCCACCAAAATGCAGGATAATTCATCATAACTGAGAAGAGCTCGACCAATTACCTTCTTCATACAGGTTTTCAATAGTCCGATCAATCTCTCCCAGATTGCACCAAACCAAGGTGCTCTTGCTGGTATAAATTTCCACTTACACTCTATTTTCTCCAGATGGTTTTGAAAAAGGGGGTTCTCTGCCATTGTTCTCAGATATTCAGATGCTGCTAAACTTCCGGAAGGCCATGAGGAATGAGTCAGCGGACTGATTTCTGACTACTTCCAGATGTATACCCCTAGTGATCGGGCATGTGAATAGTATGACATACACCTTCTCCGGATTTTGCTTCCCTTCCTTTATCCATAACGCCCCGGTGTAATCCACCCCAGTAACGCTAAAAGGTTGTTTCCGTTGTACCCGGAATTCCGGCAATGGGGGCATTATATTAGTTTTATATGGTTTTCCTTGAACTTTCTTGCAGATCACGCAATGATGTAACACGCTCTTGACCAGTTGTCGCAGCTGTGGTATCCAGAACTCCTGTCTTACACTAGCTACAGTAGCGTTCACCCCCATGTGCGCTTGCATCACATGATGTCGTCTTATTAACAACTTACTCAGAACACAACCTTTTGGCAGTAAAGTAGGATATTTGACTTCTTCCGGCAGTGTTGCATGTTCCAACCTGCCTCTACATCTCATTACATTATTATCCAAAAAAAAATTCAACTGGCGAATTAATGTCAATTTTGGGTTTGTTTCCTCCCTTTTCAGGGCTTTATATTCTTCTGGAAAGTACTCTCTCTGCACGAGAACAATTGTTTTGACCTTTCCTTCTTGTAACTCTTCCAGAGTCAAACTACCAGTTTTCCTGTCATTTGTTGCTAGTCTGCAATTCTTTACAAATCGTATTATCCAAGCTATGGTCTTAAAGACCTTGTCAGCTCTGCTGAATCTTTCCCAATCAAGCAGGCGTGTTGCATCTATGTCCCCTACAACATTGCCCACAATGTCCTGTTCACCTTGTATATGTGTACACCCAACCCATGACCTATCAATAGGCAGAGTGTGATTTTTTAACCAAGGGGGTCCCTCCCACCAAAAAGAGTCCTTTGCTAACACCTTAGCACTCTTTCCCCGTGTCAACCAATCACTGGGGTTTTCTGACGACGGTACGTAAGACAGGACTGACCCCGGAATCAAAGAGTTAATCTCAATTACTCTGTTTCTCACAAACACAGGCAGAACATTACTGGACACAATCCAGCTAAGGGCGACTTTACTGTCTGACCAGACATATAATTGTTTAAATTCCTTCTCATCAAAGGAGTCAATAATAAATTTTGTCATTCTTGCTCCTAGCAACAATGCCATTAGTTCCAATTTCGGAATTGTCAATTCCTTAATGGGCGCCACTCGGCCCTTTGCTAAAATTATATTAGAGCTTTCACCATTTGCTCTATAGGCCACACAACCATATGAAGTTTCGCTAGCATCGCAGAATATGTGCAAGGTATCACCAGTTCCTAGGCTAGCACTCCTAGGAAAGGATATTTCAAAACACTTCTCCAAGTCCTTGCGTATTTCACTCCATTCCTCTTGTAGCGAGTTGTTCGTCCCAATCCAGATGTTCCTTCCACAATTTCTGCAAAAATATCCTTGCTTTCATAGTAACAGGGAGAAGCAATCCCAATGGATCGTATATTTGGGCAACGGTACTGAGAATCTCTCTTTGTTTGACTCGATCTATTAATATGAGTTGGATTGATAGTTAAAACGTCTTTAATTATATCCCAATTCAATCTCAATACTTTAGGAATTTGGTTTTGTTTGGCTTCAATTTGATTAGCAGCAGCAATAGTTTGTATAGACTCGCTATTGCTAACCCACTCCTTCAAATATAAGTGAGCCTGAGCAAATATTTTGTTGGCATTGAAATATAAATCCATCAACTCAGATTCACCATTAGCCGTAAATTGCAAATTATCTACGTACAAACCTTTCTTCAGTCTTTCCGCTACATCCACTGTCTTGGACCGGGGTAACCACGAGACCATAGTGGACAAGTGATGCTTGATGGTTGCATTTAGAAGAAAAGGTGAGCATGTAGCTCCAAATAATACTACTCTAAATCTGTATACTATTAATTTACTATTGGGATCTGTTGGATTTTCCAACCATAAAAAACGTGTATAATTGCGATCTTCACGTAACTGTACCATTAAAAATGCCTTCTCAATATCACTAATGCAAGCAAAGGTGTTAGTTCTAAATTGCAGCAGGACTCTGAGTATATCAGCCGTTACGTGTGGTCCAGTCCATAGACAATCATTCAGGCTTAATCCATTTTTACCTTGTTTTGATGAGCAATCAAACACTATTCTTATTGGAGTAGTGGCACTGTCTTTAAGCACTTTATGATGTGCCAAGTAATGACAATCCACATCAGATTTATTATAGATTACCCTTTCAATGAACCCTCTATCTTTTTGCTCTTGCAAGATTTTCTGATAATGATCCAAGTAATCCACATCCTTCTGAAACTTGATGCTCTGCTGTCGAAGTCTACTCATGGCTAAACCAAAATTTGTCTTCAATCTGAATCTATTGGTTCTCCACGGCAACGCCACAACATACTGTTTATCAATTTCAGAATAGGTTATAGTGTTCTCGAAGTCCTTTAAGACCCTCTGGTCTTGTTCTCGCAACTCACTGCAATCTATTCCCTGTCTATCCAAACTCCACAATGCGTCCAGATCAGTCTTGGGATTTTTATCATGAGTAGCTTCAATTCCTTCAGTTTGTACAGCTAGCTTCAAAATTGTCACCCGAGTTTCCCTAGTGGGGGGAGTACTACATGTGCCTGACACTACATAACCAAATATGGTCGGCAACAATATTAAATTTCTAACCCTTTTGAACCCTGGATGCAAAATATTATAAACATTATCAACCTCTACCAACAATTCAATAGTTGATTGATTCTCAACAGGCAAATCAAAATCCTTATCAGCCAAGCTGATCTTAGTTTTACATAACGACTTTAAGCTTCTCTTAACGTCGAACTTCTTAGCATATTCTGGCAGCTTATCCACCACTATGCAGTCCATTATTATCAACTTGCCTTTATGCGGTATGGCGACACTTATCAACTCGTATTCATGAACAGGTTTACTAGCTAGATAACCTCTCACGGCAATCTTTTCAACTCCTTTGGACCTATATTGCAGTCTCTCTAGAGCCGATCTTTTAATAAATGTCCTCTCGGCACAAGTATCCAACAGCCCTCTAAGTCGTACCATTCGACCTTTCTTCCCTTTCAGAGGAATTGTTGCTGTTGATAATATGGATTGCTTACCTGATTTATTTGGTTTCTCCTGCTCATTTACTGATAGTGTTCCCACTTGTACACCACTTTGTTTATTCTTGCTTTGCTTTGTTGTTTGGTCCCTATCACATAAGATGCGATGATGTCTCAAATTACAACCATTATTGCAACTTGATTTGTCACAATCCACACTAAAATGTTTCTTAGAAGCACACACAAAACATAACTGCAAAGCTCTGATACGATTCAACCTTTCATCTCTGGTTGCGTAAGTTTTGCACTGAGTCCACCAATGTTCTTTATCACAAAGAGCACATCTCGTGGATTGCTGATGACTGGACTTATTCACATTTCCCTTGGTTTTCGGTCTAACAGCTTGGGATTGATTTACCGTGAATGTAGATATTGACGACAGAGTTTCAGTTTTATTTACATCAGTTGAAACAAAAGTTCTTAGATTGCGAATCTCCTCTTCTAGGTATTTCCTAAAGGTGTCTAATACCAACCAATCGTCTCCACACCTACGCTTCACAGTCTCACTCACGCTTTGAGGCAATTTGGTATAGAGCAAAATAACATAAAGTTCATTTAATTCCAGCCTTTCACTTTCCAGCGATCTTATTGAGCATTCAAAATTAGCTCTGAAAGTTTGCAATGATTCTGAATTGGCAGCAGGCGACTGCATTTCTAGCAATCTTCTCACCAGAACTTGCTTAATTTCATCTCTCTTTCCATAAGTGGATAGGAGAAGAGCTACAGCTTGTGGATAATTGGCGGCCTCAAATTTAAATCCCGAGATTAATTTTGAAGCTTCTCCTGTGAGTGCACTTCGTAAATATGAAAACTTCTGAATTGGTTCCAAGTCTTTCCGCTGGTGTACTGACACCTCGTGCAGTTCCCAGAAGGAATTCCATTCTAATATATCTCCAGAGTAATACGGAAGATCCAGTTTGGGTAATCTAATACTGGCTGTGGGTAGTGGCGGTGGTTGCGTTAGAGGATTTAGTAACTTCAAATTGTTAGTAATAGAGCTATTGAGTTTGCCGATATGTGTACGGACGTCTCTTGCATATTCAGCTTGATTTATCATTTCATCAGACATTTCTTCTTCTTTAACTTAATCCAAAATTTGTTCATCCAAAGCAAGAACTATGTTCATATTATCTAAAATAGAATCCCTAAGGGAAGTTATAGCATCAATATCTGTTGAATCGATCACTTCGGTCATCTTCCCAATAAAACGTGTGATAACGGATTTATAACCGCCACGTCTACGCTTCAACGACTCCATTGTGACAAGACCAAACTCAAACAATACAAATACAATATATTTGAATTTTCAATAAATAATAAATATGCATCCAACTATAATAACTGGGTTCAAAAGTTTTAAATTAGCAAATTTTCACAAAGGTGACTCATCACCCAATAATTTTCACTCAAATTAAACAATGAAAAGGAGAAAATTTAATCAAACTTCATATTCGAAACCGTTTTAATCAAGCCTGAAATGCCTCTAACCTACAAATAGCGCGAAAAAAAAACTATTTACTGTTTCTTACAACACCACACAAAGAGAAAAGGTTAACCCCGTCTGGTTATGTAAGCAGGGTACCGCATACCAATTTAACGAAACGCGCAAAAACAAAAGGATTCAACAAATTTAGGGAGGGTAGGCATTAACAGCAAAACATCAACACAACATAGTTATTAGCAGGAAAACCCTGCGTAAATGTCCAATATAATCACCAACGGTATTAATCGTACATGTGACTAAACCAAAATATTATTATATGACCGGATTTCAAACTTTAGAAATTATCGAAAAATCTCACAAATCCTGGTCACGGCACCAAATATCGTTACTTATTAGGGTCAAACAAGCAACAACATATAATGACTTCAGTCATTCACAAAACTACTAATTACCAGATTTGTTAAGAGAACTCAAGACCCTTTCTCTACATTAGGAATTCATTGCGTTGTGTTACAAAGATAAATGGTCATACTATATTCTATTGAGCTTTTGCCCCAATTATTACTTACTTGGTTTCATATGAAGTTCTTACCGAGTTCGGATTGCAATAGGCACGGGTAAACCACGATACCACATATGAATATTTGATTTTACCCAGTCACGGAATCCCATGCACAGATATGCATATCCCTAGCGAATTATCCCATCCAAGGTAACTAAATATTATATGATACTCATCCAAACTTCGGTTGAATAATTCATCCACTTCATTAAATGCTGGGAAGGGACGGCTTTGTTAATCAAATGAAATTCTCTTCATCCTGATTAAGTCCACTGAAGACTACACTACATACGTTGAGAAGTGACAGGCAGCAACTCTCCGCCGTTAGCTCTGTTGCCTTTGTCGTAAAAATAATGCGATCGCTCTCTCTCCCAAAGTCATGACTTCCGCTTCGTTCGCTCACGACAAAAGAAAACAACAAACGAACGAAACCAACTATTCAACGCAAACCGAACGAAACTATTCAAACAACTTACATTGCATTGTTAACCACTTATACAACTATTCACAAGACAATATTCCTTGGTAACAATGCTTATTACAATTAAATATAAACAAAACCTTCATTTGTACAGAAACCTGCACATTTCCACTTAATGCAATGTAATATAAAAGAACATTTTCCATATACAATATGAACATAGATATTCAATAACAATTGATTTCCCATGTCGTTATTGTAAGTAACGACATATTCCCCGCCACAAAAAGTTATAATATACAAGTATTTACAACAGTCCCTTTTGAATCAAATCTTTTCTAGTTTCTGCAGCCACCCGAGCAGCCTTCCTGGATGGTCGGGTACTCCCTTCAGGAATTTTGGCAGGATCAGGATTCTCAACTTCTTGCCATAACTCTAACGGGTACAACTTCACAATGGGACGCATGATCTGGCCATGGGAGGTTTTGAGGGTAGCTACCCTAACTACATTGTCAGACTCCACATGCACCTGAATCACCTGACCCAACTTCCATTTGTTTCTTGGCCCTTCATCATGTACGAGGACGACATCTCCTATTTTGGGCCAAGAATTATGTTGGACTCCAATTCGATGAGTCTCTCTTAACGAAATCAAATATTCATGTTCCCATCTTTTCCATAGCTGATCACACAATTTGGATATGTAAAGGAATCTCCTTTCTACATTTTCAGTTTTACTATACAATGGGTCTTCAGATACTTCATCCCAATTAATAGTTTCCTTGGGAAAGGATCTTAATTTCCTACCCAAGATCAGGTTATTGGGAGTTAGAATCTCCTTCTGATCAAGGTCCCCCGAGGTGTAGCTTAGTGGCCTGTCATTTATGATGGATTCCAATTCCACCAAAATGCAGGATAATTCATCATAACTGAGAAGAGCTCGACCAATTACCTTCTTCATACAGGTTTTCAATAGTCCGATCAATCTCTCCCAGATTGCACCAAACCAAGGTGCTCTTGCTGGTATAAATTTCCACTTACACTATTTTCTCCAGATGGTTTTGAAAAAGGGGGTTCTCTGCCATTGTTCTCAGATATTCAGATGCTGCTAAACTTCCGGAAGGCCATGAGGAATGAGTCAGCGGACTGATTTCTGACTACTTCCAGATGTATACCCCTAGTGATCGGGCATGTGAATAGTATGACATACACCTTCTCCGGATTTTGCTTCCCTTCCTTTATCCATAACGCCCCGGTGTAATCCACCCCAGTAACGCTAAAAGGTTGTTTCCGTTGTACCCGGAATTCCGGCAATGGGGGCATTATATTAGTTTTATATGGTTTTCCTTGAACTTTCTTGCAGATCACGCAATGATGTAACACGCTCTTGACCAGTTGTCGCAGCTGTGGTATCCAGAACTCCTGTCTTACACTAGCTACAGTAGCGTTCACCCCCATGTGCGCTTGCATCACATGATGTCGTCTTATTAACAACTTACTCAGAACACAACCTTTTGGCAGTAAAGTAGGATATTTGACTTCTTCCGGCAGTGTTGCATGTTCCAACCTGCCTCTACATCTCATTACATTATTATCCAAAAAAAAATTCAACTGGCGAATTAATGTCAATTTTGGGTTTGTTTCCTCCCTTTTCAGGGCTTTATATTCTTCTGGAAAGTACTCTCTCTGCACGAGAACAATTGTTTTGACATTTCCTTCTTGTAACTCTTCCAGAGTCAAACTACCAGTTTTCCTGTCATTTGTTGCTAGTCTGCAATTCTTTACAAATCGTATTATCCAAGCTATGGTCTTAAAGACCTTGTCAGCTCTGCTGAATCTTTCCCAATCAAGCAGGCGTGTTGCATCTATGTCCCCTACAACATTGCCCACAATGTCCTGTTCACCTTGTATATGTGTACACCCAACCCATGACCTATCAATAGGCAGAGTGTGATTTTTTAACCAAGGGGGTCCCTCCCACCAAAAAGAGTCCTTTGCTAACACCTTAGCACTCTTTCCCCGTGTCAACCAATCACTGGGGTTTTCTGACGACGGTACGTAAGACAGGACTGACCCCGGAATCAAAGAGTTAATCTCAATTACTCTGTTTCTCACAAACACAGGCAGAACATTACTGGACACAATCCAGCTAAGGGCGACTTTACTGTCTGACCAGACATATAATTGTTTAAATTCCTTCTCATCAAAGGAGTCAATAATAAATTTTGTCATTCTTGCTCCTAGCAACAATGCCATTAGTTCCAATTTCGGAATTGTCAATTCCTTAACCCTGGATAGGTACGGTCCTCGGACACCCCTTTAAGGGTATACTCGGACGCGAACGACCCCGACGCCAAAAAAAATTCTTGAAAAATCAGTTTTTGCAGTAACCTCCTTTTTTCTTTTGCCAAAAAAAACTTCAATGAATGCTTAAAACAACTGTAAAGATAAATACTACTCATCTGCAGAAAAACTATTTATTATAAATATTTTAAAAAATTAAGTAGAAAAAAAAAAGACCTGACATAAAAATTCATAAAAAAAAAGTTTATACATATATACACAAATCCTTTTAGGAATTGATTCTTGAATGTTTAGGACACATCTTGATGTATTTTGGATGAAGTCAGACCCATGGAGGTGAAGATCTGAAATGAGAAAAAAAGGGTAACTTTTTTTGGCCAAAAAAAATTGTCCAAATTTCATGAATTTTTTTGGGTACCCAAATGAAATAGGAAGTGGCTAATTTTTTTAGGGAATAAACATATGTTATCCTAAAATAGAAATATGTAAAAAAATCTTCATTATTTTGTAAATTACATTTATATCAGGGGCCATATCTAAAGGTAATTTTTTGAGTACTTGGAAATTTCGTAAAAAAATACATATATTTAATATATAATATGATATTTATGCAGGTAAAAATATACCAAAATATCACAAATTCTATAGGGAACAAGAATAAATATAGATAGGGCAGCTTACGCTTCGGATATGTCCACAAAATGGCCGCCAACCACACTGACTCAGACTCCCTAATCTGCCACTTGAAATGTAGGAAGGGTATGTCAATTTCAAGGTGTTATTTACTAATCTAATTATTATTGGATATGCATAAAAATTGTATGGTGGGTTGCTGGATAATTGTCGATTATTTTACGCCTATAAAATTAAAATTCTGACCCAAAAAAATTTTTTTGAAGGGAAATAAAATCGAAAAAAAAATGTAAAACAATATTTTAGCAAAAAAAATTTGATGATATTCAATCAAAAAAAAAGTAAACAAAATTTTCCGACAAATAAACATCTAGAGGAATCATTACTCTGTGATAGTTCCTTAGTACGTAGTAATTTTGAAAGAATTGGGAAAAAACGAAAAAATGGCAATCACCAGAAAATCGAACACATACCTATATATACGCCATATCTGGCTAAAAAAAAGATAGGCATGGGTAGCCAGATCATCTAGAAACACTTTCCAACACTATAAAAATATAAGTTTTGCGACACTACTTGCCAATTCCTTACGGTAACATGACTAAGCAAAAAAATGCAAAACAAATAAAAAGGGGCACTCGTGGAAAAATGGCCATTCTAATATACGGCATTTCAGAAAAAAAAAATTTCAGCCACGTGCTAGGCAAACCATCAAGGCATATTTTCCGACAAATAAACATATAAATGAAATATTACTCTGTGATAGTTCCTTAGTACGTAGTAATTTTGAAAGAAATGGGAAAAAACGAAAAAATGGCAATCACAGGAAAATCGAACACATACTTATATATACGCCATATCTGGCTAAAAAAAAAATAGGCATGGGTAGCCAGATCATCTAGAAACACTTTCCAACACTATAAAAATATAAGTTTTGCGACACTACTTGCCAATTCCTTACGGTAACATGACTAAGCAAAAAAATGCAAAACAAATAAAAAGGGGCACTCGCGGAAAAATGCCCAACATTCTAATATACGGCATCTCAGATAAAAAAAAAGACATGCACGTGTTACCCCAACCATCAAGGCACACTTTCTAACACATAAACATGAAAAAAAAAATCAATAATATACGGCAATTCCTTACTACGTAGTAAATTTTTACAAATATTGAAAAAAAACAGAAATTGGCAACCGCAGTTAAATACCCAATATACCAATAACTACGTCGTATCTGACAAAAACAAAATCACGCATGGGTAGCCAGATCATCTAGACACACTTTCCAACATTAAAAAAGCAAAAGTTTTACGACACTATTTCGCAATATCTTACGGAAAAATGACTTGGCAAAAAAATAAAAAAAAATAAAAAAGGGACACTCGCGGTAAAATGCCCGACATTCTAATATACGACATCTCAGATAAAAAAAAAGACATGCACGTGTTAGCCCAACCATCAAGGCACACTTTCTAACACATAAACATGAAAAAAAAATGAATAATATACGGCTATTCCTTACTACGTAGTAATTTTTACAAATATTGAAAAAAAAACAGAAATTGGTAACCGCAGTTAAATACCCAATATACCAATAACTACGTCGTATCTGACAAAAACAAAGTCATGCATGGGTAGCCAGATCATCTAGACACACTTTCCAACACTAAACAAGCAAAAGTTTTACGACACTATTTGGCAATATCTTACGGAAAAATGACTTGGCAAAAAAATGAAAAAAATGAAAAAGGGGCACTCGCGGTAAAATGGTCCTCGTGGTGATGAACGACATTTTAACTAAAAAAAAAAACATGCACATGGTAGCCAAACAATCCACCAAGACTTTCCACAACTGATAACCTCTACAAGTTGCACCATTCTACGACAATTTCATAATACGTAATAACTTTGATAATTATGCAAACTACCTCAGAAGGGTAAACTCGGACGCGAACGACCCCGACGCGTCTCAGAAATCGGGGAAGGAGTACAGCTACAGCAATGCACATCTGGACACTACTAGAGTGTGTAGGGGAGACACGTCCTGCAGGTCGATCACCCACAAATTCAGTCACAGGGGTGAGTCACGTGAGAAAAACCTGTTTTTTTTTGACGCTCGGGGTCGCAAACGACCCACCGTACCTATCCAGGGTTAATGGGCGCCACTCGGCCCTTTGCTAAAATTATATTAGAGCTTTCACCATTTGCTCTATAGGCCACACAACCATATGAAGTTTCGCTAGCATCGCAGAATATGTGCAAGGTATCACCAGTTCCTAGGCTAGCACTCCTAGGAAAGGATATTTCAAAACACTTCTCCAAGTCCTTGCGTATTTCACTCCATTCCTCTTGTAGCGAGTTGTTCGTCCCAATCCAGATGTTCCTTCCACAATTTCTGCAAAAATATCCTTGCTTTCATAGTAACAGGGAGAAGCAATCCCAATGGATCGTATATTTGGGCAACGGTACTGAGAATCTCTCTTTGTTTGACTCGATCTATTAATATGAGTTGGATTGATAGTTAAAACGTCTTTAATTATATCCCAATTCAATCTCAATACTTTAGGAATTTGGTTTTGTTTGGCTTCAATTTGATTAGCAGCAGCAATAGTTTGTATAGACTCGCTATTGCTAACCCACTCCTTCAAATATAAGTGAGCCTGAGCAAATATTTTGTTGGCATTGAAATATAAATCCATCAACTCAGATTCACCATTAGCCGTAAATTGCAAATTATCTACGTACAAACCTTTCTTCAGTCTTTCCGCTACATCCACTGTCTTGGACCGGGGTAACCACGAGACCATAGTGGACAAGTGATGCTTGATGGTTGCATTTAGAAGAAAAGGTGAGCATGTAGCTCCAAATAATACTACTCTAAATCTGTATACTATTAATTTACTATTGGGATCTGTTGGATTTTCCAACCATAAAAAACGTGTATAATTGCGATCTTCACGTAACTGTACCATTAAAAATGCCTTCTCAATATCACTAATGCAAGCAAAGGTGTTAGTTCTAAATTGCAGCAGGACTCTGAGTATATCAGCCGTTACGTGTGGTCCAGTCCATAGACAATCATTCAGGCTTAATCCATTTTTACCTTGTTTTGATGAGCAATCAAACACTATTCTTATTGGAGTAGTGGCACTGTCTTTAAGCACTCTATGATGTGCCAAGTAATGACAATCCACATCAGATTTATTATAGATTACCCTTTCAATGAACCCTCTATCTTCTTGCTCTTGCAAGATTTTCTGATAATGATCCAAGTAATCCACATCCTTCTGAAACTTGATGCTCTGCTGTCGAAGTCTACTCATGGCTAAACCAAAATTTGTCTTCAATCTGAATCTATTGGTTCTCCACGGCAACGCCACAACATACTGTTTATCAATTTCAGAATAGGTTATAGTGTTCTCGAAGTCCTTTAAGACCCTCTGGTCTTGTTCTCGCAACTCACTGCAATCTATTCCCTGTCTATCCAAACTCCACAATGCGTCCAGATCAGTCTTGGGATTTTTATCATGAGTAGCTTCAATTCCTTCAGTTTGTACAGCTAGCTTCAAAATTGTCACCTGAGTTTCCCTAGTGGGGGGAGCACTACATGTGCCTGACACTACATAACCAAATATGGTCGGCAACAATATTAAATTTCTAACCCTTTTGAACCCTGGATGCAAAATATTATAAACATTATCAACCTCTACCAACAATTCAATAGTTGATTGATTCTCAACAGGCAAATCAAAATCCTTATCAGCCAAGCTGATCTTAGTTTTACATAACGACCTTAAGCTTCTCTTAACGTCGAACTTCTTAGCATATTCTGGCAGCTTATCCACCACTATGCAGTCCATTATTATCAACTTGCCTTTATGCGGTATGGCGACACTTATCAACTCGTATTCATGAACAGGTTTACTAGCTAGATAACCTCTCACGGCAATCTTTTCAACTCCTTTGGACCTATATTGCAGTCTCTCTAGAGCCGATCTTTTAATAAATGTCCTCTCGGCACAAGTATCCAACAGCCCTCTAAGTCGTACCATTCGACCTTTCTTCCCTTTCAGAGGAATTGTTGCTGTTGATAATATGGATTGCTTACCTGATTTATTTGGTTTCTCCTGCTCATTTACTGATAGTGTTCCCACTTGTACACCACTTTGTTTATTCTTGCTTTGCTTTGTTGTTTGGTCCCTATCACATAAGATGCAATGATGTCTCAAATTACAACCATTATTGCAACTTGATTTGTCACAATCCACACTAAAATGTTTCTTAGAAGCACACACAAAACATAACTGCAAAGCTCTGATACGATTCAACCTTTCATCTCTGGTTGCGTAAGTTTTGCACTGAGTCCACCAATGTTCTTTATCACAAAGAGCACATCTCGTGGATTGCTGATGACTGGACTTATTCACATTTCCCTTGGTTTTCGGTCTAACAGCTTGGGATTGATTTACCGTGAATGTAGATATTGACGACAGAGTTTCAGTTTTATTTACATCAGTTGAAACAAAAGTTCTTAGATTGCGAATCTCCTCTTCTAGGTATTTCCTAAAGGTGTCTAATACCAACCAATCGTCTCCACACCTACGCTTCACAGTCTCACTCACGCTTTGAGGCAATTTGGTATAGAGCAAAATAACATAAAGTTCATTTAATTCCAGCCTTTCACTTTCCAGCGATCTTATTGAGCATTCAAAATTAGCTCTGAAAGTTTGCAATGATTCTGAATTGGCAGCAGGCGACTGCATTTCTAGCAATCTTCTCACCAGAACATGCTTAATTTCATCTCTCTTTCCATAAGTGGATAGGAGAAGAGCTACAGCTTGTGGATAATTGGCGGCCTCAAATTTAAATCCCGAGATTAATTTCGAAGCTTCTCCTGTGAGTGCACTTCGTAAATATGAAAACTTCTGAATTGGTTCCAAGTCTTTCCGCTGGTGTACTGACACCTCGTGCAGTTCCCAGAAGGAATTCCATTCTAATATATCTCCAGAGTAATACGGAAGATCCAGTTTGGGTAATCTAATACTGGCTGTGGGTAGTGGCGGTGGTTGCGTTAGAGGATTTAGTAACTTCAAATTGTTAGTAATAGAGCTATTGAGTTTGCCGATATGTGTACGGACGTCTCTTGCATATTCAGCTTGATTTATCATTTCATCAGACATTTCTTCTTCTTTAACTTAATCCAAAATTTGTTCATCCAAAGCAAGAACTTTGTTCATATTATCTAAAATAGAATCCCTAAGGGAAGTTATAGCATCAATATCTGTTGAATCGATCACTTCGGTCATCTTCCCAATAAAACGTGTGATAACGGATTTATAACCGCCACGTCTACGCTTCAACGACTCCATTGTGACAAGACCAAACTCAAACAATACAAATACAATATATTTAAATTTTCAATAAATAATAAATATGCATCCAACTATAATAACTGGGTTCAAAAGTTTTAAATTAGCAAATTTTCACAAAGGTGACTCATCACCCAATAATTTTCACTCAAATTAAACAATGAAAAGGAGAAAATTTAATCAAACTTCATATTCGAAACCGTTTTAATCAAGCCTGAAATGCCTCTAACCTACAAATAGCGCGAAAAAAAAACTATTTACTGTTTCTTACAACACCACACAAAGAGAAAAGGTTAACCCCGTCTGGTTATGTAAGCAGGGTACCGCATACCAATTTAACGAAACGCGCAAAAACAAAAGGATTCAACAAGGTTAGGGAGGGTAGGCATTAACAGCAAAACATCAACACAACATAGTTATTAGCAGGAAAACCCTGCGTAAATGTCCAATATAATCACCAACGGTATTAATCGTACATGTGACTAAACCAAAATATTATTATATGACCGGATTTCAAACTTTAGAAATTATCGAAAAATCTCACAAATCCTGGTCACGGCACCAAATATCGTTACTTATTAGGGTCAAACAAGCAACAACATATAATGACTTCAGTCATTCACAAAACTACTAATTACCAGATTTGTTAAGAGAACTCAAGACCCTTTCTCTACATTAGGAATTCATTGCGTTGTGTTACAAAGATAAATGGTCATACTATATTCTATTGAGCTTTTGCCCCAATTATTACTTACTTGGTTTCATATGAAGTTCTTACCGAGTTCGGATTGCAATAGGCACGGGTAAACCACGATACCACATATGAATATTTGATTTTACCCATTCACGGAATCCCATGCACAGATATGCATATCCCTAGCGAATTATCCCATCCAAGGTAACTAAATATTATATGATACTCATCCAAACTTCGGTTGAATAATTCATCCACTTCATTAAATGCTGGGAAGGGACGGCTTTGTTAATCAAATGAAATTCTCTTCATCCTGATTAAGTCCACTGAAGACTACACTACATACGTTGAGAAGTGACAGGCAGCAACTCTCCGCCGTTAGCTCTGTTGCCTTTGTCGTAAAAATAATGCGATCGCTCTCTCTCCCAAAGTCATGACTTCCGCTTCGTTCGCTCACGACAAAAGAAAAAAACAAACGAACGAAACCAACTATTCAACGCAAACCGAACGAAACTATTCAAACAACTTACATTGCATTGTTAACCACTTATACAACTATTCACAAGACAATATTCCTTGGTAACAATGCTTATTACAATTAAATATAAACAAAACCTTCATTTGTACAGAAACCTGCACATTTCCACTTAATGCAATGTAATATAAAAGAACATTTTCCATATACAATATGAACATAGATATTCAATAACAATTGATTTCCCATGTCGTTATTGTAAGTAACGACATATTCCCCGCCACAAAAAGTTATAATATACAAGTATTTACAACAGTCCCTTTTGAATCAAATCTTTTCTAGTTTCTGCAGCCACCCGAGCAGCCTTCCTGGATGGTCGGGTACTCCCTTCAGGAATTTTGGCAGGATCAGGATTCTCAACTTCTTGCCATAACTCTAACGGGTACAACTTCACAATGGGACGCATGATCTGGCCATGGGAGGTTTTGAGGGTAGCTACCCTAACTACATTGTCAGACTCCACATGCACCTGAATCACCTGACCCAACTTCCATTTGTTTCTTGGCCCTTCATCATGTACGAGGACGACATCTCCTATTTTGGGCCAAGAATTATGTTGGACTCCAATTCGATGAGTCTCTCTTAACGAAATCAAATATTCATGTTCCCATCTTTTCCATAGCTGATCACACAATTTGGATATGTAAAGGAATCTCCTTTCTACATTTTCAGTTTTACTATACAATGGGTCTTCAGATACTTCATCCCAATTAATAGTTTCCTTGGGAAAGGATCTTAATTTCCTACCCAAGATCAGGTTATTGGGAGTTAGAATCTCCTTCTGATCAAGGTCCCCCGAGGTGTAGCTTAGTGGCCTGTCATTTATGATGGATTCCAATTCCACCAAAATGCAGGATAATTCATCATAACTGAGAAGAGCTCGACCAATTACCTTCTTCATACAGGTTTTCAATAGTCCGATCAATCTCTCCCAGATTGCACCAAACCAAGGTGCTCTTGCTGGTATAAATTTCCACTTACACTCTATTTTCTCCAGATGGTTTTGAAAAAGGGGGTTCTCTGCCATTGTTCTCAGATATTCAGATGCTGCTAAACTTCCGGAAGGCCATGAGGAATGAGTCAGCGGACTGATTTCTGACTACTTCCAGATGTATACCCCTAGTGATCGGGCATGTGAATAGTATGACATACACCTTCTCCGGATTTTGCTTCCCTTCCTTTATCCATAACGCCCCGGTGTAATCCACCCCAGTAACGCTAAAAGGTTGTTTCCGTTGTACCCGGAATTCCGGCAATGGGGGCATTATATTAGTTTTATATGGTTTTCCTTGAACTTTCTTGCAGATCACGCAATGATGTAACACGCTCTTGACCAGTTGTCGCAGCTGTGGTATCCAGAACTCCTGTCTTACACTAGCTACAGTAGCGTTCACCCCCATGTGCGCTTGCATCACATGATGTCGTCTTATTAACAACTTACTCAGAACACAACCTTTTGGCAGTAAAGTAGGATATTTGACTTCTTCCGGCAGTGTTGCATGTTCCAACCTGCCTCTACATCTCATTACATTATTATCCAAAAAAAAATTCAACTGGCGAATTAATGTCAATTTTGGGTTTGTTTCCTCCCTTTTCAGGGCTTTATATTCTTCTGGAAAGTACTCTCTCTGCACGAGAACAATTGTTTTGACCTTTCCTTCTTGTAACTCTTCCAGAGTCAAACTACCAGTTTTCCTGTCATTTGTTGCTAGTCTGCAATTCTTTACAAATCGTATTATCCAAGCTATGGTCTTAAAGACCTTGTCAGCTCTGCTGAATCTTTCCCAATCAAGCAGGCGTGTTGCATCTATGTCCCCTACAACATTGCCCACAATGTCCTGTTCACCTTGTATATGTGTACACCCAACCCATGACCTATCAATAGGCAGAGTGTGATTTTTTAACCAAGGGGGTCCCTCCCACCAAAAAGAGTCCTTTGCTAACACCTTAGCACTCTTTCCCCGTGTCAACCAATCACTGGGGTTTTCTGACGACGGTACGTAAGACAGGACTGACCCCGGAATCAAAGAGTTAATCTCAATTACTCTGTTTCTCACAAACACAGGCAGAACATTACTGGACACAATCCAGCTAAGGGCGACTTTACTGTCTGACCAGACATATAATTGTTTAAATTCCTTCTCATCAAAGGAGTCAATAATAAATTTTGTCATTCTTGCTCCTAGCAACAATGCCATTAGTTCCAATTTCGGAATTGTCAATTCCTTAATGGGCGCCACTCGGCCCTTTGCTAAAATTATATTAGAGCTTTCACCATTTGCTCTATAGGCCACACAACCATATGAAGTTTCGCTAGCATCGCAGAATATGTGCAAGGTATCACCAGTTCCTAGGCTAGCACTCCTAGGAAAGGATATTTCAAAACACTTCTCCAAGTCCTTGCGTATTTCACTCCATTCCTCTTGTAGCGAGTTGTTCGTCCCAATCCAGATGTTCCTTCCACAATTTCTGCAAAAATATCCTTGCTTTCATAGTAACAGGGAGAAGCAATCCCAATGGATCGTATATTTGGGCAACGGTACTGAGAATCTCTCTCTTTGTTTGACTCGATCTATTAATATGAGTTGGATTGATAGTTAAAACGTCTTTAATTATATCCCAATTCAATCTCAATACTTTAGGAATTTGGTTTTGTTTGGCTTCAATTTGATTAGCAGCAGCAATAGTTTGTATAGACTCGCTATTGCTAACCCACTCCTTCAAATATAAGTGAGCCTGAGCAAATATTTTGTTGGCATTGAAATATAAATCCATCAACTCATATTCACCATTAGCCGTAAATTGCAAATTATCTACGTACAAACCTTTCTTCAGTCTTTCCGCTACATCCACTGTCTTGGACCGGGGTAACCACGAGACCATAGTGGACAAGTGATGCTTGATGGTTGCATTTAGAAGAAAAGGTGAGCATGTAGCTCCAAATAATACTACTCTAAATCTGTATACTATTAATTTACTATTGGGATCTGTTGGATTTTCCAACCATAAAAAACGTGTATAATTGCGATCTTCACGTAACTGTACCATTAAAAATGCCTTCTCAATATCACTAATGCAAGCAAAGGTGTTAGTTCTAAATTGCAGCAGGACTCTGAGTATATCAGCCGTTACGTGTGGTCCAGTCCATAGACAATCATTCAGGCTTAATCCATTTTTACCTTGTTTTGATGAGCAATCAAACACTATTCTTATTGGAGTAGTGGCACTGTCTTTAAGCACTCTATGATGTGCCAAGTAATGACAATCCACATCAGATTTATTATAGATTACCCTTTCAATGAACCCTCTATCTTCTTGCTCTTGCAAGATTTTCTGATAATGATCCAAGTAATCCACATCCTTCTGAAACTTGATGCTCTGCTGTCGAAGTCTACTCATGGCTAAACCAAAATTTGTCTTCAATCTGAATCTATTGGTTCTCCACGGCAACGCCACAACATACTGTTTATCAATTTCAGAATAGGTTATAGTGTTCTCGAAGTCCTTTAAGACCCTCTGGTCTTGTTCTCGCAACTCACTGCAATCTATTCCCTGTCTATCCAAACTCCACAATGCGTCCAGATCAGTCTTGGGATTTTTATCATGAGTAGCTTCAATTCCTTCAGTTTGTACAGCTAGCTTCAAAATTGTCACCCGAGTTTCCCTAGTGGGGGGAGCACTACATGTGCCTGACACTACATAACCAAATATGGTCGGCAACAATATTAAATTTCTAACCCTTTTGAACCCTGGATGCAAAATATTATAAACATTATCAACCTCTACCAACAATTCAATAGTTGATTGATTCTCAACAGGCAAATCAAAATCCTTATCAGCCAAGCTGATCTTAGTTTTACATAACGACTTTAAGCTTCTCTTAACGTCGAACTTCTTAGCATATTCTGGCAGCTTATCCACCACTATGCAGTCCATTATTATCAACTTGCCTTTATGCGGTATGGCGACACTTATCAACTCGTATTCATGAACAGGTTTACTAGCTAGATAACCTCTCACGGCAATCTTTTCAACTCCTTTGGACCTATATTGCAGTCTCTCTAGAGCCGATCTTTTAATAAATGTCCTCTCGGCACAAGTATCCAACAGCCCTCTAAGTCGTACCATTCAACCTTTCTTCCCTTTCAGAGGAATTGTTGCTGTTGATAATATGGATTGCTTACCTGATTTATTTGGTTTCTCCTGCTCATTTACTGATAGTGTTCCCACTTGTACACCACTTTGTTTATTCTTGATTTGCTTTGTTGTTTGGTCCCTATCACATAAGATGCGATGATGTCTCAAATTACAACCATTATTGCAACTTGATTTGTCACAATCCACACTAAAATGTTTCTTAGAAGCACACACAAAACATAACTGCAAAGCTCTGATACGATTCAACCTTTCATCTCTGGTTGCGTAAGTTTTGCACTGAGTCCACCAATGTTCTTTATCACAAAGAGCACATCTCGTGGATTGCTGATGACTGGACTTATTCACATTTCCCTTGGTTTTCGGTCTAACAGCTTGGGATTGATTTACCGTGAATGTAGATATTGACGACAGAGTTTCAGTTTTATTTACATCAGTTGAAACAAAAGTTCTTAGATTGCGAATCTCCTCTTCTAGGTATTTCCTAAAGGTGTCTAATACCAACCAATCGTCTCCACACCTACGCTTCACAGTCTCACTCACGCTTTGAGGCAATTTGGTATAGAGCAAAATAACATAAAGTTCATTTAATTCCAGCCTTTCACTTTCCAGCGATCTTATTGAGCATTCAAAATTAGCTCTGAAAGTTTGCAATGATTCTGAATTGGCAGCAGGCGACTGCATTTCTAGCAATCTTCTCACCAGAACATGCTTAATTTCATCTCTCTTTCCATAAGTGGATAGGAGAAGAGCTACAGCTTGTGGATAATTGGCGGCCTCAAATTTAAATCCCGAGATTAATTTCGAAGCTTCTCCTGTGAGTGCACTTCGTAAATATGAAAACTTCTGAATTGGTTCCAAGTCTTTCCGCTGGTGTACTGACACCTCGTGCAGTTCCCAGAAGGAATTCCATTCTAATATATCTCCAGAGTAATACGGAAGATCCAGTTTGGGTAATCTAATACTGGCTGTGGGTAGTGGCGGTGGTTGCGTTAGAGGATTTAGTAACTTCAAATTGTTAGTAATAGAGCTATTGAGTTTGCCGATATGTGTACGGACGTCTCTTGCATATTCAGCTTGATTTATCATTTCATCAGACATTTCTTCTTCTTTAACTTAATCCAAAATTTGTTCATCCAAAGCAAGAACTTTGTTCATATTATCTAAAATAGAATCCCTAAGGGAAGTTATAGCATCAATATCTGTTGAATCGATCACTTCGGTCATCTTCCCAATAAAACGTGTGATAACGGATTTATAACCGCCACGTCTACGCTTCAACGACTCCATTGTGACAAGACCAAACTCAAACAATACAAATACAATATATTTAAATTTTCAATAAATAATAAATATGCATCCAACTATAATAACTGGGTTCAAAAGTTTTAAATTAGCAAATTTTCACAAAGGTGACTCATCACCCAATAATTTTCACTCAAATTAAACAATGAAAAGGAGAAAATTTAATCAAACTTCATATTCGAAACCGTTTTAATCAAGCCTGAAATGCCTCTAACCTACAAATAGCGCGAAAAAAAAACTATTTACTGTTTCTTACAACACCACACAAAGAGAAAAGGTTAACCCCGTCTGGTTATGTAAGCAGGGTACCGCATACCAATTTAACGAAACGCGCAAAAACAAAAGGATTCAACAAGGTTAGGGAGGGTAGGCATTAACAGCAAAACATCAACACAACATAGTTATTAGCAGGAAAACCCTGCGTAAATGTCCAATATAATCACCAACGGTATTAATCGTACATGTGACTAAACCAAAATATTATTATATGACCGGATTTCAAACTTTAGAAATTATCGAAAAATCTCACAAATCCTGGTCACGGCACCAAATATCGTTACTTATTAGGGTCAAACAAGCAACAACATATAATGACTTCAGTCATTCACAAAACTACTAATTACCAGATTTGTTAAGAGAACTCAAGACCCTTTCTCTACATTAGGAATTCATTGCGTTGTGTTACAAAGATAAATGGTCAAACTATATTCTATTGAGCTTTTGCCCCAATTATTACTTACTTGGTTTCATATGAAGTTCTTACCGAGTTCGGATTGCAATAGGCACGGGTAAACCACGATACCACATATGAATATTTGATTTTACCCAGTCACGAAATCCCACGCACAGATATGCATATCCCTAGCGAATTATCCCATCCAAGGTAACTAGATATTATATGATACTCATCCAAACTTCGGTTGACTAATTCATCCACTTCATTAAATGCTGGGAAGGAACGGCTTTGTTAATCAAATGAAATTCTCTTCATCCTGATTAAGTCCACTGAAGACTACACTACATACGTTGAGAAGTGACAGGCAGCAACTCTCCGCCGTTAGCTCTGTTGCCTTTGTCGTAAAAATAATGCGATCGCTCTCTCTCCCAAAGTCATGACTTCCGCTTCGTTCGCTCACGACAAAAGAAAACAACAAACGAACGAAACCAACTATTCAACGCAAACCGAACGAAACTATTCAAACAACTTACATCACATTGTTAACCACTTATACAACTATTCACAAGACAATATTCCTTGGTAACAATGCTTATTACAATTAAATATAAACAAAACCTTCATTTATACAGAAACCTGCACATTTCCACTTAATGCAATGTAATATAAAAGAACATTTTCCATATACAATATGAACATGGATATTCAATAACAATTGATTTCCCATGTTGTTATTGTAAGTAACGACAGGGATACCATCCCCTCCCCTAGAACCTCAGGTCCTAAGGAATTGTCGGCAGAAAAGGTCACGGTAACTGGCTGGACGGGAGTCACAGGTATGTGTCTTCCTACTTCCCTTCTAGCTCACCTATCCTGAGGTCACATGAAAACCAATTCTACAGATTAGTGAATCTTAATCTTAAGAGTATTGTAAGCCATAACTCTGTCTTCCATGTACTCATGATCTCTTTCTTTTACAGGAGGAGAACCTGAAGTGTGAGAGCTCCTTCTGCGGAGTTCGCCGCCCGGACTTCTACGGTCATAAGGCGTGGGTCCGGCACGGACCCACGCCCCCTGTGCAGCGAAAAAGGGCAACCTTAAATATTGGGATCCGCAGTCCTGCTCAACCTGCAAAGGCCTCCTTGATGAGGCGTTCGACAACCCTCCGTCCGCAGAGGCCAGGGACAATGCTTGAGAGAAACTGCGCAAGTGGGTGCGCAGTTTCCAGAAGAACGCCACCGGGCCTTATCTCCCTAACTAGAAGATGAGGGCCTTGCTTTTCCCTAAAGCTCTGTCGGACTCTGTGATCCCCCAGGATCAGATCCCCTGCGTCCAACTTACTGTTGAACCCGACATTTCGGCTACACTCCGAAAGTGTCATCTCGACGAAGTGGAGAAGATGTCGGAAGTCTCCGACAACACCGAGAGGACCCTCATGGGTGAGGATCTGGAGGATGAAGAAGATCAGGTGGAGTTCCCTGATTCGGAGGACGAGGTCGCCCAAACACCTCCAGTAACCCCCGTTGTGGTCAAGGAGCATGTCCCCTCTACCTCCGCCGCCTCGCTGCCCGTGCTACCAGCCACTGGAGATGCCATCCAGGTGCTGCTGGCACTGATGGACGAAAGGCTCTGAAAGAATCAAGAGGAGCTCAAACGTCATTTTATGGGTTTGAAGCAACCGAAAAAGATTTCGGTTAAGGATCTTGCCCCCCTGCTCGGAGTCTAACCCCTGGAGGTACGCCGAGCATATGCCAATTACAACTGGCAAAATATTTATCAATGATCGGCTTGGGTCCATCCTCTTGGAAGAGGTGTAGTTCTTCCCCAGCTTTGAGGCTTACCCAGACTGTTACGTCCGGCTCAGGTCCGAACCGGCCTCCAAGGAAGAGACCGAACCCAAAGAAGTGATCGTGTTCGAAAGCCCAAGCCATGCTGGCAGGGTGTCTTAAGAGTCGTGGTTTTACCAACTCTAAAATGCCAGCATTGAGCAAGAAGCACCCGTCCTTTCTTGCTCCCCCTACTGCAACCTTTCCCTTTGATGAAAAGGCCTTCCATGCGGTCATGAAGGCGGTGGAGGAAGGAAAACCCTGCCCTACCTTGGAGGAGTGTAGGCCTCTCTCCCTCGCCCTTCCCCCCGACGACAGATTCTGGAAAGATATCCAGTTCACTTTTATGGTCGGGAAACTGGAACCTGACGCAGCTGGCCGTCAGTTCAATGAGGATCTTCCAAAGCTGAACGGCCACCTTCTTCGTCGAGAGCAGGAGACCAAGGAGAGATTAGCTGCCTCTCTGTCTCATCAAATTCAGCTTGAGGTCATGGCCGGGGACGTTAGGGTCCCAGATTTGTATATGGTTCTCGCGAAGACCCACCTAGTGACAGTGATGAAGGACTTATACAGCTTCATCAAGGCCCTGAGAGCCTGCAGAGAATTCGTGTTTGCCAACGCGGCAGTGAAACACGAACCCCGAAAGCTAATGTCCTCCAACATCTGGGGCAATCTTCTCTTCCCAACACCTCTGGTGAAAGAGATCGTGGACAAAGCCGCCTCCGAGAATCGGAACCTTCTCAACAAATGGGGCATGTCCCGCAAGAGGAAATCCTCTCAGGAAGAAGGCCCTCAGCCTAAGAGGAAATCCTCCAAACCACGACCCCAGCAGCGTCAACCCAAACGCCAGTTTCCGGCTCCCGCTACTCCCCAAGTGGTTGCACAACCACAACAGACCTTTCAGTTGGTCCCCCATCCGGTGGTGTCCTAATCACCGGTCTTCACCCCTGCCTATGAACGACCATCCACTACCTTTCGTCCCAGAGGTAGAGGCTCCGGCAGAGATTCCTCTCGCCGCCCCTCCAGGGACAGAGGAGGAAGGGGAGCTAGCGGCTGAGGTGGCAAACCCTCGGGAAACCAGAAGCAATGAAGTGCTTCCGGAGGGAGGAAGACTCCGCCACTTTCAGGATCGTTGGACCTTCGATCCTTGGGCACACAGCATCATCAAGAAGGGACTAGGTTGGAGCTGGACGCAACCACTGCCAACTTTCAACCAATTCTTCCAGCCTTCAACCCCCATCTTGGAAGAATATGTCCTAGAACTCTTGAACAAGAAGGGGATCAAGAGGGTAAAGTCCACCAGGTTCCAAGGAAGACTATTTTGTGTTCCAAAGAAGGACTCAGACAAACTCAGAGTCATTCTCGACTTGTCCCCCCTCAACAAGTTCATTGCGAACAACAAATTCAAGATGCTGACCCTTCAACAAATAAGAGCCCTACGGCCTCACAAGGCCTACACGGTCTCAATAGACCTGGCGGATGCCTACTGGCACATCCCAAGGAACCACCACGCTTCCTCCTACCTAGGATTCCGGCTCCAACAAAGAAGCTACGCCTTCAGAGCCATGCCCTTCGGGCTCAACGTGGCTCCGAGAATCTTGACCAAGCTAGCAGACACAATCATCCACCAGCTACGCCTTCAGGGCGTCCAAGTGATGGCCTACCTCGACGACTGGCTGGTCTGGTCGACATCGCCTGAAGAATGTTTGAGAGCTTGCAGCAAGGTGACCCAGTTCCTGGAACATCTGGGTTTCAAAATAAACACCAAGAAGTCTCGCCTCGCTCCAGCTCAGAAGTTCCAATGGTTAGGAATCCATTGGGATCTTCAGTCACACCGCCTTTCAATCCCACTGAAGAAAAGGAAAGAAATAGCAGGGTCTGTCAGAAGACTTCTCAAATCCAAACGGATCTCAAGACGACAGCAGGAGCAAGTTCTTGGCTCCCTACAGTTCGCCTCAGTGACAAACCCAGTGCTACGAACACAACTAAAGGATGCCTCACGAGTCTGGAGACGAAACGCATCCATCGCTCGAAGAGATCTCAAGAGACCCCTACCGAACAGGCTTCGCTCCCTTCTAAGCCCGTGGTCAGAAGCAAGGACCTTGAAAAGATCCATCCCTCTCCAACCTCCGCCTCCATTGATCAACATCTATACGGACGCTTCTCTCGAGGGTTGGGGGGGTAACTCCCATCAACGGCAAGTTCAAGGAACATGGTCTCCCCTATTCAAGACGTTTCACATCAACATCTTGGAGGCCATGGCGGTTCTTCTCACCCTGAAGAAATTATCCCCGCGTCCCTCGATACACATCCGTCTAACTCTGGACAGCTCGGTAGTAGTCAGATGTCTCAACCGTCAGGGCTCGAGATCGCTCCACATAAATCAGGGGCTATTACCCATCTTCCGCCTGGCGGACAGGAAGAAGTGTCACCTATCTGCAGTTCACCTACAAGGATTCCGCAACGTGACGGAGGACGCTCTATCAAGGACAAGCCCCATAGAGTCGGAATGGTCCCTAGACGCAAGATCATTCTCCTTCATCTCTCATCAAGTCCCGGAACTACAGATCGACGTCTTCGCGACGAGCAACAACAAGCAACTTCCTCGTTATGTGGCCCCTTACGAGGACCCCAAAGCGGAAGCAGTGGACGCCATGTCCCTGGACTGGAACAGATGGTCCAAGATTTACCTGTTCCCTCCACCCAACCTTCTGCTGAAAGTCCTCTCCAAACTGAGAACCTTCAAGGGGACAGCAGCCCTAGTGGCTCCCAAGTGGCCCCGGAGCAACTGGTTCCCCCTAGTCCTGGAGCTACAGCCCAAGCTGATCCCCCTGCCGGGCCCAGTTCTCTCCCAACAGGTGCAGAAGTCGACTGTCTTCGCTTCATCAAAGAAAGTCAAGGACCTTCATCTCATGATTTTCTCTCCCTAGCCGTGAAGAAAAGGTTTGGGATCTCGAAGAAAAATTTGGACTTCCTAGAGGAATACAAAACAAAGTCTACCAGAAGGCGATATGAATCATCCTGGAAGAAGTGGGTATCCTTCGTCAAGGCAAAAAACACGACGGAAATCTCCATAGATTTTTGCATGTCCTTCTTTATTCACCTTCATGGACAAGGCTTAGCAGCCAATACGATTTCCACCTGCAAATCGGCCTTGACTAGACCACTTCTGTACGCCTTCCAAATAGATTTATCCAGCGAAATCTTCAATAAACTCCCGAAGGCGTGCGCTAGACTCCGTCCAGCACCTCCACCGAGACCCATCACCTGGTCCCTGGATAAGGTGCTCCATTTTGCCTCTAACTTGGACAACGAATCTTGCCCTCTGAAAGACTTGACTCAAAAAGTGATCTTCCGTTTTGCTCTCGCCTCGGGAGCCCGAGTCAGTGAAATAGTGGCAGTATCAAGAGAAGAGGGCCAGATACAGTTCGCCGACAGGGGGGAACTTACCCTCTTCCCTGACCCCACGTTTCTCACTAAAAATTAACTTCCCATCTTGGAGAATCTGCCCCCTGAAGGAAGATGTCTCTCTATGCCCAGTGGAGAGTCTTAAGGTCTATCTTCAAAGAACTTCAGACTTTGGTGGAGGACAACTCTTTAAAGGAGAAACTTCGGGTAGTGACCTGTCACTAAAACAACTAAGAACGAAAATCACCTACTTTATTCGCAGAGCGGATCCTGACAGTACACCCGCAGGTCATGATCCTAGGAAAGTCGCCTCTTCCCTGAACTTTTTCCAAGGAATGGATTTTGAAAGCCTCCGATCCTTCACAGGCTGGAGGTCACCTAGAGTATTCTTCAAACACTCTGCGAAGCAGGTGCACGATGTGAAAAGATTCGTGGTGGCAGCAGGTAGCATGATGAAACCGGCTGTTTAGTGCTGCGTAGAACAGTGAGTTTTTTCGGGACTTTAACTCAAACGGGTGCCTGTGTTGACCCTAGTGCGATACATAGTGATTTCAAGGGACACTTAGTGTCACTAATAGACTGTTCTTCATCAAGGTGAAGTGACATAGATTCTTACACGTGTGCCACATGTTCTTGGACATGAAGTGTATAATGATTTTAAAGACTGGCGTTCCTCCGGGAACTTGCTTAAAGGTAAAATATTTCCCTTTCAGATTCCACATCACCGTCTTACTGAAAATCTATGTCTATTATCCAATATTATTATTGTACATAATTTTCCGTATTTCCATGCAATTTTCAAATAAAATATTTATTTTATTTACCATACGCGTCTGATTTCGCTCCTATCTTTCATATGAAAATAAATTGCTGTTATTGTTTTATTGATCCTATTTCCATGGTTTATTATATTTAATATACCTACTACCTAATATACACTCACCTAATGGTAAAAAATTTGTTCCTACACAAATATTTACCCTTCTGATCTGTCTTCGAGAACGGCACGATCTCTTCATCCAGGTGAGTCTATCTTCGTCAGGTTACTTCGAGATGTTCCTCTTGTCCAATTAGGACTTCCCTGCCAGGGGGGCGGGTAGCCAGGTCATTGTAATGCCACTGGTAGTGACATTTAACGGAGATGTCATGGTCTCTTCGGTCACCAGACCGCAGAAATATTATTCAAAGTAGAAGGCACTTGAAATGGGAAAAAAACCACGATACATTAATTCTCTAGTACACTTCCATCAGGACGACATGGCTTGAGCCCAAAAAACGGATTTTGAGTGAAGCGAAAAATCTATTTTTGGGTGAGATGGCCATGTCGTCCTGATGGACCCGCCCAACTGTTCCAATTCAGCCTGCCAGGCCCCTCCCTGCTATTCTGTATCATGGAAGCCGGTTGGAAGATGGACTAGGAATGAGGACGGACGTGACGTCACACAGTATGGCGGACGGTTTGTTTACGTTGCGAGTACCGTAACAGTAACGAAGGAGGGTAACTTTGAAACGGATCCTCAGTTACCTCGCCACCTTTCCCCCTTGAAGCGTAAACGCTATGTGGGGTGCAGATAGTCATGTGGCGTGTTAATGCATGCGTCCCCTGTTGATATACGATATCCTAGAGGGAAACCTTTAGGGTACTCGCACCAGAAGTTAGAATTCTGTGAAATCTTTTGTTTAATTCTCTGGGAATATTTATTATAGTCATACATACCCAAAAGGAAGCTACTGAAGGAACCTTTCATCAGGACGACATGGCCATCTCACCCAAAAATAGATTTTTCGCTTCGCTCATATATATACATATATATATATATATATATATATTTATGTATGTATATGTGTATATATATATATATATATATATATATATATATATATATATATATATATATGTATGTATATGTATATATATGTATATATGTATATGTATATATATGTATATATGTATATGTATATATATATATATATATATATATATATATATATATATATATATATATATATATATATATATATATATATTATATATATATATATATATATATATATATATATATATATATATATATATATATTTATTATTTTTCTTTTTAGCCTGATGTTTCTACATCCATTATAGCCTCTGGCGTGGATCTTTTTACATCCATTATGGCTGCATGCTTCGAAGGATTGGAGGTGGTGTCGCGGTTGGGAGGTATTTGCATTCAAAGCTTTATGTGAGAGGATTGGATGATCTCAGCCATCCCGAAGATGGTTTGGAATTTTTTGGCGGAAATATTCTCAAGTTTTGGGTCTTCGGAGTCCAGGGGGATCCAATGCTTGAGATAGGATACTCGGCTTTTGGCTTGAAGTCCATCATTACAGATATAAGGAGGATGATTCCATAGTTTCTTGGTCTCGGTCCTAACAGTCGGGTTCAGCTTACACCTGTGCCTCTATATCTGTTTTGGTGCTATCCTTCGGGTAGAATATGGAGTGGACCACCTGGGAAATATGCTCTCATTGTGCCGATAGTGAAGAATGCAAATTTCGTATCTGACGTATGATGCCTCAATATTCTCGAGCAGGTAAACCTAATTAATCAACCCCTTTCTCGACCCCTGCTTTATGGATTTTACAAATAATGAACCCCCATCCTCTGGATATGCTGGCTCTTCCCCGGCACTGTTGTCGACCTCTGCTAGTTTAATTAAGGAAAATTCTGTTTACATCCTTCGAACTAAGAATGACCACTCTACTGATGTTAAAGAATCTAGCAATTTGGGTAACACAAGGAAACTGCCAATCCTTCGTTTCCCCAATTCCATCAGAGACAAACTATGATGATATATACAGAGCATTTGAGTGCTATGAATTGATAAACGAAATCAGGATGAGACTCTGAGATGAAAAATGGGAATCTTGGATATCTTATGAGTCATGATGAAGCGTTTAATGCTGTTTGTAATATTAGTAATATTAAAATTAACAACTTGAACATCCTGGGAGCTAAGGAATTGGATGTATACAAACCTACTGATTGGTTTGAAAAAGACACAAATGTACCCATGCCTTCACAGAGAAAACCAAAACCACCAATGGGGCTTGTAGCTGAACCTAAAGGGATTGTAGGGAATTATTTTAGAATATGTAAGTTTTTTTTTTCAGAAAAAAAGTAGGAACCATTGCACCTAGAGATATATCTTGTTTTGGGAAAAATTGTTATCTCATCAATGCCAAATCCTCGACGCAGTCTGCAATACTATCTAACTTACATACAGGCAGTGATGAATTTACATTAGAAATGAAACCTCATCGAAATTTTAGTTATGGAATGGGAGTGGTCTTTGTTAAAGACCTGTGCGAATTTACAGAGGAGGAGATACCTTCCATGTGTCCACTAAATGTATGGAAAGTGCATAAGGTTCCTGGAACATCAATGATTATATTTACTTTCCAGAATACTGATATAACTTTCCCTATTGTATTGAAAATTAAAGGATTAAGGTTCTTTCTTTCAAGCAAATGCCCCTCCAATACTATAATTGGTTTAAATTTGGACACATATCCAAAGTTTGCAAAAATGAAAAAATGTGAGGTATTTGTTGCAAATCTTATCATAAAGAGTGTACACTTGAGGCCAGGTGTTTAAACTGCAGTCTGAATCATAAACCAACTGATAGGAGATGTGAACTGTATAAGCTGGAGGAAGCTGCCCTAAACAAATCAAGTTTAGAACACAAAAGTGTGGCATATGCAAAAAGACTTTTGAATAAATCAACTAGCTATGCAAAGGCCTTAAAATCAAAGGGAAATTTACCACAGGAGACATCAAACCCACCTAGCACTGCCAGTAATTCTAAGAAAAGAAATACAACTTCTAATAATAAAGTACTGCATGACAAGGTAGACATATTGCCTTCCAAGGCTCTGCCACGGTGTATTAAAACTGTGTCATTGCCCATTTCTGTACAGCCTTCGTTCCTCATTACCAGCAATAATACTAATGTTTCTTAGGCCATGTCCTTGCCTCATTTGATGGGAGATTCCACCTGGCAGCAAGTTACCAGGTACACCTGTATTGGGGGAGGTGCAAAAACCTGGCAGCTCACCGCCTATTAATCGGAAAAGAGAGACATTCATCTCTCTCGCCCCCTTCCATAAGAAATATAAAAATTATGATGTCAAATAGATAGGATGCTTTGTCTGTTGGTGTTTCTGATCAACTGGAAGTCAATGTAAATAATTTGGAAATTCAAGTTGAGGTCCACCATCCACCTCAACAATTAGATAAAAAAGACAAAAAGAAAATCATAAATGCAAAATCCCATCTATCAAGACCCTGTTTAATAAAAGACTCCATACAAGGGGTCTACCAAAATTTAAACCGTAGTTTTTTCCTCCATTTTGCAATGGAATTGTCAGGGTTTAAGGGCCAAATATGAAGAACTTAAGCTCCTTATTCATGACAATTCCTCCATATTTATATGTCTATAGGAGAGCAAACTTGATCATAATACTCCTTGTCCTCGCGAATATATTAGTTATAGGACACCCTATGATCACCAAGTGGGGAGCCACGGCGGAAGTCTCATATACGTTTGTCGAGATGTTCCCCAAATATCTTTGTCTATTCCTACACCTCTGCAGGCAATGGTTTTACATAATGATATAGGGAAAAAATATACAATTTGTTCTCTGTACTTGCCTCCAAATGGTAACATTTTGTATGATAACTTAGTAGAGGTGATTCAACAACTTCATCTACCTTTTCTTTTACTTGGAGATTTGAATAGTAGACATCGTTTGTGGGGTGATGTTTTAGTAAACACGAGGGGAAATATCATATCATCAGTTGTGGAAAATAAAGATGTGGGACTCCTTAATACAGGAGAGCCCACACACTTTCATGTCCAAACAGGTACCTTGTCATGTATTGACCATTCAGTCGTAAGCTCTAATTGCTTTTTCAATTTCGATTGGAGGACATTAGATGATTGGCGTACTAGTGATCATGCACCAATCATTATAAACACCAACAATGGTCCACCTTCACAGAGATCGCCACGATGGAATCTTGACAAGGCGGACTGGAATACATTTCGTGAGCTAAACGAAATTTGGGGGGAAGCAGAACAGTTTGAAAATATTGATGATGCCATAGACTTACTAAATGGAACTCTCCATACAGAAGGAGTCAATTCAATTCCCAAAACAACAGGGTTATAAAAACGACGACCAGTTCCGTGGTGGTCTTCAGAACTAACTGCCCTGCACAGAGCCACAATAAGATATGTAATATGATTGTGCAGATCCCGTACTGATGAGAATCTAATTATATACAAGAAATGTAGAGCACAGTTCCATCAGGCCACGAATGAAGCTAGGTGCCAGTCATGGGTGTGTTTTGTTTCCTCCATTAACAGTAGAACAACACCATCTTCTGTGTGGAGGAAAGTAAAAAAGATAGCCGGCAAATTCACCCCAACGCACCACCAGTATTGAAAGTGAATGAGCATTATGTGAGTGGAGCAACTGAGGTTAGCAATTCCCTGGCTGTTTCATTTCTCCAATGTATCATGCAAGTGTGTAGCAGCCCCTGGTCACCAGCATAGGAACATTGAAGAAAAGAGAATTTTAAATTTCGCAACAGGAAGAGAGAAGTTATACAATTCTCCTTTTACTGATAAAGAATTTGTTTTTGCCCTTTCCACTTGTAATGATACAGCCCCCGGACCCAATGGAATTCCATATGCAATGATTAAACATGTACCAGTTAATACAAAGTTATTTATTGTAAGTATTATTAATAGAATATGGCAGGATCATAGTTATCCAGTGTTTGGGAAGTAGCCATTATTTTAGCCTTTTAAAAACCGGGTAAGGATAAGATTTTAGCAGCAAACTATCGACCATTTGCATTGACATCCTGCTTATGTAAGATCATGGAGAAGATGGACATAATGTGTCGTACAATGCTAGTGGCAGTTTTGAATTTATATCAGAAGCAGGTCCTCTTAATACTATTTAACTTTTATAACATATTTTCTTTTCTGGTTTTAATTGAATATTCTTTTAATCTTTATTTATAATTTAATTGAATCTTCTTTTAATCTATATTTATAATAAACGATATTGGCGTCAATAACCTTCGATGTCAGGATGCCAGAGAACTTCAAATCATTCATTCATTCATTTGTAATTTTCCTCACCACTGGGGATCCGAACAACATAATAAACATATTTCAGGTAATAGCTTGCGCAGGGCACCAGCAATCCATTGAGATACCACCACTAGAGTGTTATTGCACCCTTTGACTGGCCAGACAGTACTACACTGTATCCCCCTCTGTGGTTACGGCTCATTTTCCTTTGCCTTCACAATCAAATAAAAGTCTGGACCATTCTTTCCACCTCCTCTGTCCTCATACACCTGATGTTGGGTACAGTTTTCTTGTTTAAGGTTACACTTGGGCACACTATTCTACCTTATTTCTCTTCCTCTTATTTTTTTCGAAGTTTTTATATTTTATATAGAAAAAAAATATATTTTAATGCTGTTGCTATTCTTCAAATATTTTAATTATTCGTTACTTCTCTTGTAGTTTACTTATTTCTTTTTTGGGGCTCAGGCCATGTCATTCTGATGGAAATTCCTATCAGCAGCCTTCTACTTGTGATATTTCTGCAATTGATATATCAGAAAATTTTACTAGCAAAGGTATCTCGGGGTTACTACCCCCCGGATCGAATATCCAGAAAGATATCATATATGTAACAGAGACATATTTATGACAACCACAACTATCCTTCTCTGAATAGATTTAACCTTGACTAGAAGGATATGGGGTAGGATTGAATACGTGGGAGAGACGTTACAACTCTGATACCAATGTGTTACTGTAAACACGTTTGCTGGTTTGCCCTTCCTTCTTCGCAGCACCCTCATGATTGCATGCTTTGGGAGTTTTCTGCTTTGAATTACAAAGTTTTTTTGTGTATGTGGATCATGGATGCTTCTGCTTCAACATTAAGTAGATTACAGTGCCTTTTTCTGGTGGAGAGTTTCGCTTTTCCCCCTTTTATTTTTCGTGATGCGTCAGCTTTTTGTCTCGCCGCCGCCGCATGGCCGAAGCCAGGGGAACATCCCCTGATACTAGGAAATAAAATTAACAAAGTCGTTGATATGATATAGCCATAGAAATAGTGTATTTAAGCCATATTTTAAATAAAATTTCTCCTAAATAAAAAAAGAAACAATAATAGGCAGGATAAGCTTGTGTCAAAAATATGTCTAGTATATAGAAAAATATTTCAATGCAGGTGTGGGAGAAATTTAAAAAAATATAAATGGTTCCTAAAGCTGACCTGCAAGATATGCATTAACCCTTTTACCCCCAAAGGACGTACTGGTACGTTTCACAAAAGCCATCCCTTTATCCCCATGGACGTACCGGTACGTCCTTGCAAAAAAATGCTATAAAATTTTTTTTTTTCATATTTTTGATATTTTGAAAAAATTCAGACATTTTCCAAGAGAATGAGACCAACCTGACCTCTCTATGACAAAAATGAAGGCTGTTAGAGCAATTTAAAAAAAATATACTGCAAAATGTGCTGGGAAAAAATAACCCACTGGGGGTTAAGGGTTGGAAATTTACAAATAGCCTCGGGGTAAAAGGGTTAATGCATAATAGGTCACTAGTTCATGATACACTGAGATTCTCAAATATTATTTGGAGGAATATAGTAAGCATAAGCAGTATTAATAATTTGGACTCCCACTTTCAGTTAATCAAAAGAACATAAGAATCAGTTGCATTGAATTTTAATGTTGCTGAAGATATTTAGTGTAAATGAACCTCTAGTAAAGATATATATTTTGATATAATAAGCCATCTAGCCCAATTGGCTACGGTCTATCTATTAGAGTTTTTTAATTTTCCATGGACCCAACATCTATTTCCTAGGGCATGGAAATATAAATTGAAGTTGAGGTCCACCATCCCCTACTACAATTAGATAAAAAGGATACTTAATAATAGCACAAACGCAAAATCCAATCCGCCAAGACCCTCTCTAATAAAACCACTGGGAAATATTATTAGATCAAAAATTGCTAATGGAAAGACTTCATCCCAGGGGTCTTACAAAAATAAACCATAGTTTTTTCCTCTATTTTGCAATGGAATTGTCAGGACTTAAAGGCGAAATATGAAAAGTTTAAGTTCCTCAACCATGAGCACTCCTCCATAATTATATTTCTACAGGGGAGCAAACTTGACGATAATACTCCTGGTCCTCGTGATTTATTAGTTATAGGACACCATATGATCATTGAGTAGGGAGCTATGTCAGAAGTCTCATATACGTTCGTCGAGATGTTCCCCAAATATCTTTGTTTATTCGTACATCTCTGCAGTCAGTGGTTGTACAGATTGACATAGCGAGAAAATATACAATTTGTTCTGTGTACTGGCCTCCAATTGATAACATTTTGTATGATAATTTAGTTGAGGTGATTCAACAACTCCTCAACCTTTTCTTTTACTTGGAGACTTGAATGATAGACATCCTTTATGGGGCCATGTTTTAGCAAACACAAGGGGCAATATTATTTCATCAATTGTGGAAAATGAGGACGTCGGACTCCTTAATACAGGAAAGCCCACGCACTTTCATGTACAGCCAGGTACCTTGTCATGCCTTGACTTATCAATTGCAAGCTCTAATTGCCATCTTGATTTTGGTTGGAGGACATTAGATAATTGGCATACAAGTGATCATGCACTAATCATGATAAACACCAACAATGATCTATCTTTACAAAGATCACAAGATGGAATCTTGACAAGGCTGACTGTGATAGATTTCGTGCTAAGCAAAATTGAAGGGAATGCAGAACAGTTTGAAAGTGATGATGATGCCATACACTTACTGAATGGAACTCTTCATATAGCGGGCGTCAATTCAATACCCAAAACAACAGGGTTATTTAAACGATGACTAGTCTTGTGGTGGTTTTTAGAACTAAAAGACCTCCACAGAGAGACAGAATCTTTGTCGATTCTTCAGATGCCGTACCGAGGAGAATTTAATTGTATACAAGAAATGTAGACCACAGTTCCATCATGCCATAAACGATGCTAGGCGCTAGTCTTGGATGTCTTGTTTCTTCCATTAACAGTAAACACCACCATCTTCTGTGTGGAATATAATAAAAAAGATAGCCGGCAAATTCAACCCCAACCCACCACCAGTGTTGAAGGTGAATGGTTTGTATGTGACGGGAGCAACTGAGGCTAGCAATTCATGGGCTGTTTATTTCTCCAATATATCAAGCAAGTGTAAAGTAGCTCATGGTCACCAGTATAAGAGCAGTGAAGAATTACTCTGCCCTAAATTTTGCAACAGAAAATGAGGAATCCTACAATTATCGTTTTACTGGAAAGGAATTTGATTCTGCACTTGCTAATTGCAATGATACTGCTTTGGTTCTTGCTAATTGCAATGATACTGCTTTGGTTCTGATAGAATTCCATATGCAATGATTAAACATGTACCTGTTAATACTGAGTAATTTATTCTAAGCATCATTAACAGAATATGGCATGATCATAGTTATCCAAGTGTATGGGAACAAGCCATTATCTTAGCCTTTTGAAAAACCCAGTAAGGATGAGTTTTTAGCAGCAAACTATCGACCAATTACATGGACATATTTTTTATGTAAGATCATGGAGAAGATGGTCAATGCAAGACTGGTGTGGTACCTAGAGAAGAAAAGTATTTTATCACGTATCCAGTGTGGATTTAGGAAAGTGTATTCAACGACTGATGTGTTAATACCACTTGAGTCCTCTATTTGTGAAGCTTTTGCTTCAAATCGGCATTATGTAACTGTCTTTTAGACCTCGAAAAGGTATATGATATTATATGGAGATATGGTATACTTAAAACTATTCATAGTTTAGGATTGAGAGGAGAGCTATCATTGTTCATTCATGCATTTGTTTCACATAGATTTTTCCAAGTTAGAGTAGGTGAAACTCTGTCAGAGAGGAAATATCAGAAAGAGGGAGTTCCCCATGGTAGTGGGCTGAGTGTAACCCTATTAGCAATAGCCATAAATGTGATATCCTCTGTCATTCCTAATGATATTCTCTCAACACTATTTGCAGATGATCTCTATATTATTTGCTGGAGCTAGAATGGTAATGGTTGGAGAAAATTACACATTTAAATTGACAAAATGATTCAGTAGGCTGATATTAATGCATTTAAGTTTTAGATAAGAAAAACTGTTGTTGTCCATATTTGTCGTATTCAAGGATTACATCCAGATCCGGATATGTACATCAAAGGTTAACATATCCCATGCGTTAGTGAAGTTAGATTTTTGGGCTTGTTATTTGATTTTAAGCTTACATTAATTCCTCACCTGAAAGCTTTAAAAGTAGAGTGTCTTGAGGCTCTGAATCTTTTAAAAGTTTTGTCCCATACATCATGTGGGCCAGACTGCAATATTATATTAAAGTTTTTCAGGGCATTATTTTTATCAAAAATTAGTGATGGGTATGAGATATACTCCTCAGACACCTCGAGCCGATTCAAGATTTTAGTTTCTATACACCATACTGATATCAGATTGGCAGCTGGAGCATTTAGAACTTCGCCTGTTCCAAAACTTCCTTATTCTTTAGCCTGTCAGATTGTAAGCCTTGTAAGGCACTCAACATACTTTGAGTTGCATCCAAAATCCCCTCAACCTTATGGTTTTCTGGTGAAACAATTGATAGACTGTCTTGATACAGTTAGTGCTAAGGTGCTTCCATTCAAGGTATCATCAATGCCTCCATATTTTGTAAATATCTTATTGCAGTTAAAACGAATATGACTGACTTAGAATCCAGGTCTCTTTTTATGAAACATGTAGCAGAACATAAGGAATCGACTTTTCTATATACTAGTGCTTCCAAATCTGATGCTGGTGTTGGATTTGGAGTATATAGTAATAATTTTAATTGTAGAGGTGCACTTCCTCTAACATCTTCCATATTTACTGCCGAACTGTATGGCATACTAACCGCTATTGAGAAAATAGCATTGGAAGAAGGGTGTAATTTTTTCATTTTTAGTGATGCAAGGAGTGCCCTCCAAGCTTCTGTAGTTTTTAATTCTAATAACCCTTTAGTTTTAAATATTTTAGAATGACTTTTTATTATTGAACTGATAGGTATACCAGTTCAATTTTGCTTGGTTCCGGCACACGTACTTGTGTCTGCAAAACGAAAAGGCAGATTTACTGGCAAAAAATGCTGCAGCTTAATTGCATTCCAGAAGGTATCCCATTCTTTGTGATGATTGTCTACACAACATTAAGAATTTGATTTCAAATAATTGGCAACAGCATTGGAATAGTTTAATTGAAAATATGATCCGATAAATAGCGAATTTTATATACCCCTGGAAGTATAACCTGATGCCCCGAAAGTGGGAGACTACTGTTTGTCGTCTCCGCATTGGTCAGAATCGGTTGACACATGAATAGCTGCTTACTGGCCAATACCAGCCACATTGTGACGACTCTTTGGTACCACTGACAGTGAGGCATCTGTTGACCGAATGCCCCACACATAGTAGTGAAAGAAATAGATATCTGTTTGAGGCTCGAGGTGAGATATCTGTTTGAGGCTCGAGGTTCGTTCTTGCCAAGATTCTTAGACATGATGGGTCCTACCGTGCTAGTGATATTTTTAGCTTCATTTCAGAAGCAGGTCTTCTGAATGATATTCTACTTTTAAAATGGCATCTTTGCTTTTATGGTTTTAATTGAATATTCTTTTATTTTTTTTTTTTACAATAAACAAAATTGTCATCAATGACCTTAGATGTCAGGATGCCAGAAAACTTCAAATCAATCAATCAATTGTAATCTTTGCTGCCACTAGGTAGTCCGGCTGTTTCTTCCCCCTCCTGGTTAGGTTGTGTTTTCTTTCTAGCTATGAAACTACAGTTCTTTTGCCTAGTCTGACTTTTCATGGCATTTGAGGACCCCTCGATTGCTATATATCTAGACTGGCCATCTTGGAGTTACTCTTGGCCTAATCCAAGGTAAGTAAAGGGACTAGATCTTAAATAGGGATCATTTCTCTTGTCGCCTTGTTTCTAGTCAACGGCTTCCTTCACTTAGGCTTTGTTTCTCTCGCTGTGGAGCCTTGGCTCCTTTGCTCGGTCAGAATTTTCGTGGCTTGAGCGGTTACCACATTACCATATTTTCCAGACTTGCCGGTTTGAGCGCCGTTAGCCCTAAATGTGAGTAGACTGGGGATCTCTCTATTTTATTAGGAGAGAGCGTTCCCTTTGTCGCCTTAGCCATCACCTCAAACTTGTCGTCTGTGTGTACACCCTACCCTCCATCTTCTTCTAGGTCTGGCTTCCTGGGTTCTTGGCACTATTAACCTAAAGGGTTCCCTCGGCCACATAGCACCCTAGCCTAGATCTTTTCCTTTTCGGTAACTTGTCATAAGGATAGATTATCCATCCCATTATACCGACTGACCTTAGACAGCAGGCTTATTAGCCTAATGTCTTCCACAAGAGATTGCCTTCCTCTTCTATTACTATTTTGCAATTTTCTTTGTATCACTGGAATAGTTAACGGATCATTAACAATACTTCAATCTTACCGGCATATGTTTGACGATAGCTTACAAATAAGCGGTCGTTATATAATATCTCTTCCAATCATATCTGAGGAACATCCTTTTAATTGATCGATTGGATACCTCCTAGTTGTCAGGATTTTCATTGAATTCGCCAATTCTTTTTATCCTAGCCGTTTCAGATGGCTCTCTTTAATTTTAATGAGCAGAACCCTATTCTTTCATAAATCTAATGTTAACTAGGTAGGTGGCATCCAGCTCTATAAGCTGACCCTTTTAACCGGACTACACCATTCCTTCTATCCTTTGCTTAGCTCCCTGTGGGAGCATTCATAGAAAACATTCAAGTGGAGCAAAAGAAAGCTCAAGCATCCATAGAGGCAAAGATTGAGGGGCTTCAACAGGCACCGAAGTCCAAGGCTCCACCTGTTTCAAGTCTTCCAGACTGTTCGGCGAAGAACCCTTGGCGTTACGCAGAACATATGGTTCTGAGCGAGGGGTACCTTCATATTGGGCTCTAAATCAGTTTCGGATTTATAGTTTTACCCCCTATTGAGAATTACATCTTTCTGTTACGTTAGCTTAAATTCCAAAGTGTCTATCAGGAATGATACGATTCCTAAGGAAATGATCATCATAGACCATGGTTAGGGTCAAACCTTGTTGGTTAAGGAGCTCAAAACAGTCGAGTTTATCAATACTCACCTTTCTGCTTTTGGCAGCAAGTAGGCTACATTTGTAACTTCAAAAGACACTGTCTTCCCTTGTGCCTCAAAGAATTTGGAGGCTGTCAAGAAGGCAGTAATGGAAGGTAGACCTCTATAAGTGCTAGAGGAGTGCAAACTCGTTTCTCTTGCTCTCCCATATGATTCCAATCGTTGAGAAGATGTCCAACACACCTTTACAGAGAAAACTGGATCGTGATATAGGAGGTCAGCAGTTTAATGAGAGACTGCCCAATATTTTTGAATATCTATTGAAAGCAGAATATAAGTCCAAAGAAAGACTGGTGGCTTCTTTGTAGCACCAGTCTTACTACGAAATGTTAATTGAGAACTATTTGAAAACTGATCTCTTTCCAGTTCTGGGCAAGACCCATTTAGCTACCTCCTATCGTGATCTACACGTGTTCTTTTTAGCCAGGAGAGCCTGCAGATAGCACATCCAACTAGCAAAAACTATTAGGGTTGTACCTAAAAGGTTTATTGACTCCAACATCTGAGGGAAAGATGTTTCCCCAAAAGGTGGAAGCAAGAGCCTTATGCAGAAATGGGATATGTCCTCTAAGAGGAAATTTACCAGTGGAGAAGGACCTGCACCTAAAGGCAAGAAGCCTAGGAGAACCTTTGAAGCAAGAAAATATTTCCTGCTATGACAGCTACAGTTGCCACTATTCCCCAGATCTGATAAACGGTTCCCCAGCAGTACGTTACAGTCCCCAGCCTTTAATCACGTTTACGAATGGGCCACTACCACATTTCACCCCGTTGGAACTCAGGAGAGAAATGCAAGTAGAAAGGGAAAATCATGAACAGGTGGCCAATCTAGGGGCCGAGGCAACATAGGCAGGTCGAATAAAGGAGCAGGTCCTTCAAGACAACAGTGAGTAGCTTCTGGTAGGGGGAAGACTCTATCGCTTCAGGGATCAATGGAAATTCTATCGTTGGATGCACAGCAGAGTCGCAAAAGTACTAGGCTGGAAATGGAAACAAACAGCCACAGTTCAAGAGTTTCTTCCACTCCACAAGAATATGGGCAGAACCTCCTCTAGGAGGGAGTTTTTTTTATTACACAAAGTCCATGAACTTTACAGGACGTCTATTTTGTTTGTCAAAGAAAGATTCAAACAATCTTCAATCTATTTTGGACTTGTCCCCTCTAAACAAGTTCATTCAGAACAACAAGTTCCAGATAGTAACTATCTCGCAAATACTGACCCTACTACCCCCGATGCTTATTGACATCTTCTGATATTTCGGCACTTCTCCCCCACCTTGGTTTCAGCTTGGCAAGAAAGTCCTACGTATTCAAAGCTATGCTCTTCGGGCTCAGCATAGCTCCAAGGATTTTCACAAAACTAGTCGAGACCATTGTTCTGTAACTCAAGAACAAAGGTCTTCAGGTGATGGTATACCTCGATGACTTGATAGTATGGGTTGTCTTCTAGCAGCTCTGGAAGTTATGAAATTTCTTCAATCCCTGGGCTTCCAGATCAACCTAGAGAAGTCCAGGTTAACTCCAGCTCAAGAATGAGAGTGGCTAGGACTGCCCTGGGATTTGAAGTCACACATCCTTTCTCTGCCTCAGGACAAGAGGAAGGAAATAGCAAGTTCAGTCAGGTGTCTGCTTCATTTGAAGATGATCACCATACGTCACCAGGAAAGAGTCTTGAGTTCGCTACAGTTTGTTGTGGTTACAAACTCCATCCCGAAAGCAGGACTCAAAGATGCCAACAGTGTCTCGAGAAGAAAGGCATCAAATGCTGGAAGAAGACATAACCACAAAACCCCAGCTCTACTGTGCAAACAGCTCAAGCCATGACAATCCACACGGATGGCTCGGAACAAGGTTGGAGGGGGGGGGGATCATACCCGCACCAAGAAGATACAGGATTAGTGGTCAGTTGCATTTCAACAATTCCATATCAGCATTCAGGAAGCTATGGCAGTGTTCCTTTCTCTGAAGTGATTGTACCCAAAGATGATCTCACACATCAGGTTAATCCTCCACACCAAGACTATAGTCCACTACATCAACAGACAGAGTTCAAGATCTCTACAGATCAATCACGTAACATTGGCCATTCTCACTTTGTCGAAGAGGAGAAATTGGCATCTCTCAGCAGTTCATTTAGAAGGAGTGTGCAATGTGACGGCGGATGCCCTGTCAAGATTTAAGCTTCTGGAAACTGACTGGTCCCTGGACGAAATATCATTCTGTTTGATTCTAGAGCAAGTCCCGGAACTGCAAATAGATCTATTTGCGACGAGCTTCAACAAGAAGCGTCCCCATTATGTAGCACCGAATTTAGATCCGGAAGCAGTGGGGATAGATGCAATGTCACTGGTTTAGAACCAGTAGACTCACATTTACCTTTTTCCACCATTCCACATATGAAAGTCCTGGACAAACTACGGACCTTCAAGTGTACAGCAGCACTAGTGGCCCCCAATTGGCCCAAGAGCAATTGGTAACCTCTTGTTCTGGAACTCAAACCTCGTCAGATTTCTCTGTCGACACCAGTCCTGTCCTAGGATGTTATACAGGAGACTCTTTGCTTCCTCTTAGAAAACGAACAACCTTCAGCTCATGAATTTGTCGTCCTATCTGTTAAAAGAAAATACATAGTTTTGAAGGAAAGGATTGATTTTATGCAAAAAGATATTTGTCCTCTTGGAAGAAGAAACATAAGCCCGCTTCGATTACAATGGATTTCTGTTTATTATTCTTTATCACACTACATGAACAGAGTCTGACCTCCACAACTATTTCCTCATTTGAATCAGCCCTAACTAGACCTATTGCTTATGCTTTCGTTATAGAGCTCAACAGCAAACTGTTCAATAAGATCCTTATGGCTTGTGTGAAACTAAAACCACATACTCCTCCAAAACCATCTCATGGTCTTTGCATAAAGTCTTGCACTTAGCCTCCTCAATTGATAACTATTCTGCTTCCTTGAGGTATCTTACTCAAAATTCGACAACTTTTTAAAGGGTAAACAACAGCATCTAATCTGTCTTTTAAACAACTGATGTCCAAACTCACCTATTTTATCAGAAGTGCTGACCCGGATATTATGCCATCAGTTCATAACCCCAAGAAAGTTGCCTCTTCCTTAAACTTCTTCCAGTATATGTCCTTTGAAGGCTTACAAGCCTATACTGGATGGAAATCTTCAAGAGTGTTTTTCAAATATTACTTGCGACAATTGGAGGAGATTAAACACTTGGTTGTGGCAGCTGGCAATGTTGTGGAGGATTTATTTTTGTTTTATTTTCATTTTTGTTTTTTGCCAAATCCTGAGAGAGAGAGAGATAGAGAGAGAGAGAGAGAGAGAGAGAGAGAGAGGTAGTTAGTGTATCGATTGTTTGTTGTGAGAAAGACTGTTGGTATAAATGAGGTTGTAAACACTTTTAGCTAGGTTAGGAGAGTAGTAAATGTTTCTGAGCGAATGCTTTTTTGATTTGACTGCTGTTAGAGGCAGTTGTGTGTGAATGCTGGATTTACCTTATTTAATTGATTTTACCAGCGTTGGAAGTGATTATTTATTTAAAAAGTAAGTACAGTTTTGTTTATCTTTGCTTGTCGTGATTGTGAATGATAGGAACAATTTGTTATTTATCTTTGATTATAGTGCGATAGTTTAGTTAGCTAGGAGTGTTCGTAAGTGTTTTTCTTTTTATTTTTGCAGGCCGTAATTCCTCCTTTTTGAGAGATTTTTCTTTGAATGCGGAATTGATTGGTGATGACTTGGCTTGTGATAAGGACTTGGAACTGACTGCTCTTTTGAATTTGAATGCAATCGGTAACGACTTGGCCTGTTTGAAGGAATTTTCTTTGGAATATTATTATGATGATGATGATGACGACGCATTAACCGCCATAAATTGCTCCACTCACCACTTAAGTGATTTGTGTAGTGGAAAGGTTACCGTTTTGCCACCGAGCTGTGTCAGTGTGACGTTGATAAAGACTGTTTGGATCATTTAGACAAGTGTCTGTTTCCTTATATAGATATACATAAAATTATTACATATTGGTTGTGGTCTGTTTTAGTT
>NC_090729.1:87761962-87774462 GCF_036898095.1 Palaemon carinicauda
TTCGAGGCTGCTAGGGAAAAGATTGCTACCATCACATGGTTGATGGTGCCTGACTTGGAGCCCCTTCTGTTTAGGCAACGAACTATAACTTCGTTGTCGAGAACTAGTCTCAGGTGTTGCTTCTTGGCCGGGGAAAGACGTTTTAGAGTTAGTAAGACCGCCATGGCTTCTAGGACGTTTATGTGGAACTGTTGGAACATTGTGGACCAAAGGCCCTGAACCTTCCTGTGTTGGGAATAACCTCCCCAACCTGATAGGAAGGCATCCGTGTGGATGACTATCTTTGGAGGAGGGTACCATAGCGGGGCCAATTTCGACAGGCTCTTGGTGGTTGTCCATGGGAGAAGCCTCTTCCGAAGAATGGGAGGAAGACGGGTCTTGTCTCGAAATTTGTTGTTCGCTCTGGAGCGCCAAACCCGGTTTATGTCCTGCAGTTTCGCTTTCAGAAGAAGGTCTGTCACTGAAGCGAATTGTAGGGATCCTAGGATCTTTTCTTGATTCCTTCAGGATGTTATCTTTTCCCCGAGAAAGCGTTTGGTATTCTTCGCAATCTCTATTCTCTTGGACCTGGGAAGACATAGGGTGTGAGAGCGTAGGTCCCACTGTAATCCCAGCCACTGAAACTTGGTCTCCGGTGTTAGGCGGGACTTTTTGAAATTTGTTTTGAATCCCAGAGACTGAAGATACTGGATCACTTTGTTTGTCTCTTTGAGACAATCCTCGACGTTGTCTGACCAGATTAGCCAATCGTCCAGATATGCGACGACTTGGACCCCTTGGGTTCGAAGTTCTTGAATGACTGATTCCGTCAGTTTCGTGAAGATTCTGGGCGCGATGTTGAGCCCGAAAGGCATCACTTTGAACGTGTAAGCCTTGTTGCCTAGTCTGAATCCTAGGAATGGGCGTAAATGTCTCGCTATTGGAACGTGATAGTAAGCATCGGTAAGATCGATGGAGGTGGTGACGGCCCCACGGGGAAGTAAGGTCCGTACCTGCGAGACGGTAAGCATGTGAAACGTCGCATTGAATGAACAAGTTTAGCCGGGAAAGATCTAGGATGACTCTCCGGCTGTCTGAGTCTTTTTTCGGGATGCTGAATAAGCGACCTTGAAACTTCAGATGTTTTGTTTCTTTGATCGCGTTCTTGCACAATAGATCCTGGGTAAACAGGGTCAGATCCGGTGTCGGGAGTTGATGGAATTTGTTCGATGGAGGAGGCCCTTCTATCCAACTCCACCCCAGGCCCTTGGAAATTATGCTGAAGGCCCATGGACTGAACCTCCAGCGACTCCTGAACGCATAAAGCCTCCCTCCTACCTGAAGAATCTCAGTAGTTGGAGGATTTTCCGCCATGGCCTCCGCGTGATCCCTTTCCACGGGAGAAATATCTCCCCTTGCCTCTGTTCTGAAAGGAGCCTCGTGAACCAAGGCCCCTGCCTCACTGGTATCCTTGAGAGGAACCCCGGGACTCATAGACGGGGTTATAAGCCGGTGAGGTGAACGAACTCGAAGCCACTTGGCTTTTAGGGACGAGAACATATTCCTCTTGGGGCTGAGGCTTGGAGGTGGAGGGTTGGATGGTCTGAGCAACCGGGACCGGCTGGACTACCTGGAGAGGTTGGCGGAACTGGGCAGAGCTATAAGGACGTAGCCTTTTCCTGCCCCGGGATTGAACGTTCGACTGTTCGAACTTCCGTTTGGGAGTGAGACCCCAACGGACTTTGAGGCTCTGGTTCACCCTGGCAGCTTCGCTTAACACCGAGTTGACCATGTCCTCTGGGAACAGGTCTGGGCCCCAAGCGGAGGCTTTAATGAGCTTATTCGGCTCATGGCGGATAGTAGCCTCTGATAGAACATGTCTACGGCAACGTCTTCTGGCTACCAAGAAGTCATAGCAATCCGATAACAAGGATTGTAAGGTGGCCTTTGTCATGACCTTAAAAGCGTGTTCCACATCAAAGTTGAGGGGAAACATCTCCGCCATCGTCGAGACGTTTAGGCTCCTGCTAAACCTAGACCGGGACTCGAACTCGAGTCGAATTAAGGTTTCGGGAAGTCTTGGAAGTCGTTCGCTAAATTGCGTCGACGCACAATCAGCAGATAACTTACCAGAGGTAAATGTTGACTGAATGTTAAGCCAACATTCGTTATCTGATGGGAGCAGAAGAGATGTAGGGTCTGTCTCCCGAAGCTGGGGCAAAGGTTTGTCTTCGGCTACTGCCTGAAGAGCTAAGTCCACCATCTTGGTGACGCAAGGAGTAGGGGTCTGCTCGTCCACAAGAAACATAGTGTATGTGCTCTTGTGGGGAGTCAGCATGGTGTTCGTGCAACCCCACTCGTTCAGGGTTCTAACCCAAACAGACTGAGCCTGTTCTTTTGGGAAGATAACGGTCTCCTTAGGGACCTTATCTAGCCGGACAAGAGCTTCTTCCGTTAGCCGGGCGAAGCTGGGGAAGGGGAATTGAAGGCCGGGAGGGAAAAATACAAAGTCCTCAATGGGCCGGGTTCCAAAGCCTTCAATGGTCAACATCCCGTCAGTGAAAGGGCAGTGGAGCGCCATTTTCCACGGGTTATTTTTAGTGAAAGGCGGGAGTTTTGAGGCGTCCGGGATGAGGAACTGCTGTTGTTGAGGCAGTCCTCCTTCTAAGGTGTCCAGTCTCCTGGTAACGGCAGATAGCATTGAGCTAATCTGTTCTGAGACAACCCTTGACATCATATTAGTGAGAGCCACTGGGTCGAAGTTGGCCGGGCAACTGAGGAAGTTGGCTGCACTCCCGGGTCCTGAGAAGTAGAGGAGGTGCTAGCTGAGCCACTTGGGGCTCCGGGGAGGGAAGTCTTCTTTGACTTGGTTGTTTTGGGAAGCGTAGGATTCTTGAGAGTCCTAACTAAGGGTCTCTTCTTAGACTTAACCTTGGGAGGAACCGGATGTGATCTTGGGGTAGATTCACGGTTCTCATCAAAACCAAAACCTAGAAAGGAAGAAGTATTAGATGCCGAAGAAAAAGAGGGGCTAAGAAGAGGGATCTTAGCGTCGGACCCAATTGCCTCACCTACCTTCTTACCTGTCTCCGGTTCGTCCAAAACCATGGGTTCCAAGTCCAAATTCAGAGCTGCAACATTGTCCTCAATGGGGTCGGGGTCGACACCGAGGTCAGTATCCTGATCAAGAGCAAGGTCCAGGGTTGCTGTAATGTCGGCAATAATAGGGGCTGCCACTTCTTTAGGCACTGCTGCAGAAGATTTTGCGTTGGGATAGATCAGGATGCAGTAATCTTCAGAGAGGACGTAAGGTTTCTTGGCCTTAACGTTACAGGCGAAGCCGCCTACCCAAACTTTAAAGGTGGCTCTTGCTGTGGTCTTAGCCGCTTGAGAACTCTGAAAGAACGGGGATAAGGTTAGCAAACCCGGGAGACGGAGCTGAGAAATGATAACCAAAGGTTCATTATATAAAGCAAGAAGAATGTAAGTAGAAAAATGACCTATAGAGGGCTCACTGATTCTGAAGAGAGGGTGGAGACAAGGTCGTAACAGACAAGGCAGTTGTCGGGGTGCCAAACTATCAGGTCATCCATTTGAATCCCACAGTCGGCGGGAGATCTACAGACCTCATGTCCGCAGGGCTGGTGAAGGACGGCCGCGCAGGCTGTCATCCGACAGCGGACCACCTGTAAAAAGGAATAGTCTATGAACACCTTCTTAATATCTCTAGAAGGGACCCTGGAGGATCCTGACCTTGAAATTAAAGCAAAATGCCTAGTCTTAGACTAAATATGCAGAGAACCTTAGACTATTCCATGAGGAACCCCGGGAGAGCCGGGGATGAGAAAAGGATGTATAAATAAGGGATTGAATAGTAAAAAATAATAGTCCCGGGGGCTGGGAACAGAAATACTTAAAGTAAACTTAAAGTAAACTAGAGTAAACTTAAAGTTACATCCTTATACATATAATAAAAAACTCCTATTATTATGATCTTATACATTAACGTCCGTGAGAGTATAGGGTTCCCGTAGGGAGAGTAGAAATCATAAACTGTGTCAGTGTCATCAGATCCGGCAGTATTGTAAGCCCGGAGGTCCCAATGTCTGATGACGGGAGGGTACGGTGGGAGAATGCTGGGGGAGCCAAGGGATCCCCCAACGAGACTACCGGGCGTACCAGGACGAAGGTAATGATTCGTGTGAAAATGCTATGATTGTAGGTTAATAATATGTCCTACTACGAACGATAATGGCAGGAGGTACCGTATGATGGGGACACTCCTAACATATAGATAAGGTCTCATTCCTAATTCCATTAAGCTAAAAGCAAAACCCATACCAAGAAGGCGTTAGGTATACTGCCCGATTACATGGATAGGGCACGTGATATAGTCCCCGGCGGTCCCGACCTTCCCCCTCCCCCGACTGATGGCCAATCGAGACGACGAGAGGGGGGGGGGGGACGAGAACCGCCCGGGATGAATGAGACTATGTAGCACCCCGTGAGATAATCTCGGTCCTCAATATGTCGGAATGTTGAGGGAAGACTGAGGAACAAGCATGCTTGGCCCGTATTGTCATAGCCAACAATCATCGAGTAAGAGGAGAGACGTGCTCTGGGAGGGGTGGGGGGGGGGTTTTACAGGGGAATCACATGGACAGGTGGTGGTAGGCAGGGCTACCAACTGGAGATTCCCTCAACACAACATGGAAAATCCCAAAAATCTGATCATAATGGAGTGTGACAATAAAAACAATATGAACTGTTAAAAATACTTAAAAGTAAATAATGAAAAAGCGTAATCACGTAAAAATGGCTAGGCATGCAAAGTTAATATGGCAAGAGAGGGACTCGAGCGAGTGGCAAGGGAGGAGGCATGACGTCATCTTGGAAGATGGAAAACAGGGGTACCAACCTTACTACTGAAGCGGGTAGATACCGAACAGTAACACAAATAAAGAGCTACGCGAGAGTCCCACTCAAACCAAAATGTAAAACTATGTGGAGCAAAAATAAAACTAATAGTCATTTATAACATCAAAGTGAAATGCTCCTAGAAAAAACAGCAAAACAGTTCCCCGCGGGAACGCTATCCACTATATGCACGAAGGCAGGCATGCCAACATAACTGAGCCTTAATGATACGTAACACTGATACCATAGTATAATGATGATAATGATACGCTAAAGTTGAAAGAATATAATCGGTGTAAAGGTAAAATTCTCCCAAAAAGTTCGAACGAATAACAATGATGAAAAGAAAAACGAACGAACTAGCGAGAAAGGGCAGGACCGTGGAACCATGAACGGTTAGAACGGGAACGCTATTCACTATAAAAAACTTCTGAATTAATAAAACAAAGGTTACACTGCCCATTCACGCTTAAAACTCGTGGATAAAGTACTTAACTTCGATGGAGTAACTTGGGATTCCGCCATCGATGCGTAGAGAGGGGAAAATAATCCCCCCAAAAAAACACCGAGGTAAACACAACCAACTTAACGTAACAGGCGCTATAAAGGAGTGATGGGCAAGCGTGGGTAGAGTTAGTAGTACTAGTCTGCGCGGCAGGGGAGGTTGAACCGCACCTCACTATTGAGGGATTTTGAAGAGGAGATATCTAAATGGTACGAGACCTCTGGTCTGTTACGCCCTAGATTATACCGACACCAATAGGTGAGCGAGCTAGTTCAACCTAGCATTCCTATGCATTTTTTCTCTGGTAATATTTTAGCAGTTATATTCCTTACAAATGGTGCTACAGGAGCATTCCACTGGCCGGCACAGGTTGAGCCCAGAAATATATATATATATATATATATATATATATATATATATATATATATATATATATATATATATATATATATATATATACCAAGGAACTTCCCCCAATTTTTGGGGGTAGCCAACATCAAACAAATGAAACAAAAAAGTGGACGTCTTCTCTCTATGTTCCTCCCAGCCTGACAAGGACTCAACCGAGTTCAGCTGGTACTGCTAGGGTTGCACAGCCCACCCTCCCACATTATCCACCACAGATGAAGCTTCGTAATGCTGAATCCCCTACTACTGCTACCTCTGCGGTCATCCAAGGCATCTGAGGAAGCAGCAGGGCCTACCGGAACTGTGTCATAATCCTCGCTATTCATTCCTATTTCTAGCACGCTCTCTTGCCTCTCTCACATCTATCCTATCACCCAGACCTTCCTTCTCTCCATCCATCCACCCAAACCTTGGCCTTTCTCTTGTACTTCTCCCATCAACTCTTGCATTCATCACCTTCATTAGCAGACAGCCATTTTCCATTCTCTCAACATGGCCAAACCACCTCAACACATTCATATCCACTCTAGCTGCTAACTCATTTCTTACACCCGTTCTCACCCTCACTACTTCGTTCCTAACCCTATCTACTCAAGATCCACTGGCCATACTCCTTAGACACTTCATCTCAAACACATTCAATTTCTGTCTCTCCATCACTTTCATTCCCTACAACTCTGATCCATACATCACAGTTGGTACAATCACTTTCTCATACAGAACTCTCTTTACATTCATACCCAACCCCCTATTTTTTACTACTCTCTTAACTGCCCCCAACAATTTGCATCCTTCTTTCACTCTCGGACGTACATCTGCTTCCACTCCACCATTTGCTACAACAACAGACCCCAAGTACTTAAACTGATCCACTTCCTCAAGTAACTCTCCATTCAACATGACATTCAACCTCGCACCACCGTCCCTTTTCGTACATCTCATAACCTTACTCTTACCCACATTAACTCTCAACTTCCTTTTCTCACACACCCTTCCAAATTCTGTCACTAATCAGCCAAGCTTCTCTTCTGCATCTGCAACCAGTGCAGTATCATCCGTAAACAACAACTGATTTACCTCCCATTCATGGTCATTCTCGTCTACCAGTTTCAATCCTCATCCAAGCACTCGACCATTCACCTCTCTCACCACTCCATCAACATACAAGTTAAACAACCATGGTGACATCACACAACATCCCTATCTCTGTCCCACTCTCACCGGAAATCAATCGCTCACTTCATTTCCTATCCTAACACATGCTTTACTACCTTTGTAGAAACTTTTCACTGCTTGTAACAACCTTCCACCAACTCCATTTAACCTCATCACATTCCACATTGCTTCCCTATCAACTCTATCATACGCTTTCTCCAGATCCATAAACGCTACATACACATCCTTACCTTTTGCTAAATATTTCTCGCATATTTGCCTAACTGTAAAAATCTGATTCTTACAACCCGTACCTCTTCTAAAACCACCCTGTACTTCTAAGATTGCATTCTCTGTTTTATCCTTAATCCTATTAATCAGTACTCTACCATACACTTTTCCAACTACACTCAACAAACTAATACCCCTTGAATTACAACACTCATGCACATCTCCCATACCCTTGTATAGTGGTACAATACATGCACAAACCCAATCTACTGGTACCATTGACAACACAAAACCCATATTAAACAATCTCACCAACCATTCAAGTAAAGTCACACCCCCTTCCTTCAACATCTCAGCTCTCACACCATCCGTACCAGATGCTTTTCCTACTCTCGTTTCATCTAGTGCTCTCCTCACTTCCTCTCTTGTAATCTCTCTCTCATTCTCATCTCCCATCACTGGCACCTCAACACCTGCAACAGCATTATATATGCCTTCCTATTATCCTCAACATTCAGTAAACTTTCAAAATACTAACGCCCACCTTTTCCTTGCCTCCTCTCCTTTTAACAACCTTCCATTTCCATCTTTCACTGTCTCTTCAATTCTTAAACCAGGCTTCCTTACTCTCTTCACTTCTCTCTAAAACTATTTTTTATTCTCTTCATATGAATGACCCAATCCCTTCTATATATATATATATATATATATATATATATATATATATATATATATATATATATATATATTATTTATGTTTTCACATGTGCATTGAATAGGTGAATAGCCAGCTCTTAAGATGAGTTCCTCTTATGTATAAGCTAGTTATGTAAATTACGAAAGACTTTCATCGTTAATTTATTTGGATTCTTCATTCAAGTCAGTTTATGGAAACTTACGTTACTTCTAAGAATTAACTTTTTATTCCACATATTTTGTTACGAAGTCTTAAGTAATTTGTTAACAGTGTTATATGACCATACGAGATATGAACAATGGCTTATGTAAATGTTTATTTTTAATTTTATGAGGTATTGCTTCATGTTTGTTAGAAAAAACACAATTCTTTTATATGCCACGTGCTTTGGAAGGTTTTCAATAACCCTAGTGCTAGATCTTATCCTTTTTTTTATTTCGAGGACAAAGGTTGGGTGGAGCTAGCTGAGAGAGTCATCTACCGGTTGCGTTGGTATGCGTCCGAGAGTTGCCTGAAACTAAAGTTCGTCTCCCTGAATTTTTATCTAGTTGATAACTGCGGACCCCCTTAGGCCCACCCCCCAAGCTTCCAGATCTCGGTCCTAGAATCTTTTGGAAGTAGCTAATTCTTATATAAGTGCCCCCAGGGATGCGTGGGGCTGAAGAGCAGCAGCCGTCCTGTGAATGAGTCAAAGCGCCTCTCTCATTCTTTCTCAGTACCTATAGTGTATCCTCTCAAAAGTGATTCAGTGCCCGAATATTAATCGTGTGTTGAAACGATACATAAGACAAAAAGGTGATTTTGAATTTATTGTGTTGTGGTGAATGTTGGTATTGCCTAAATTTTTGGAACTGGCCCTGTGAAGTTAGTAAGTTTATCAGTTACTGTATGTAAGTTCTTTAAGATTTTAAACATTGGATTATATAATTTTATATAATTTTCTTAGTGTAATTATTTCTTTTGTCTAAGTCTTAGGTTTATTCAGATTTAATATTTCAAGTCAAGTGATTATATAATTTTCAGATCGTAACATTTTTGTCTTTATCTAAGTTTAGTTCAGACTTAATATTTTGGGTGATTTAATTGCTTTATGTTAACTGTTTTCAAAGTGTTGTAATTTATATGGAATATATTTATTTTTGTAAAGAGTGTATTATTTCAATCACCAGTGTTTGTTTCATACTCACTCGTATCCTGTTGAGAGTCGAAGTAAGAGGTGATTTTAAATAATTCTTACTAATAATTACCCAGTGTTGTTTTAAGTGTACTTAAGAGATCTTTGGATATTCAGTGTTTTATATATTGCTGTCTTGCAATTATAACTGTCTCGGAGCTCGAGTATTAATATTTTCAAGTGTAACAGATTGAATGTGAAAACAAATAGGTGAGTTTGGAACTCGAGAGGGTTGTGTAGCTTGCCAGCCGTAATATATGTAATATATTTTGGTTCCCAGTTCACAGGACCATCATATAATATGTTTTTGGTGCCCATACCCTTGGGATCAAGTGAGTCTGTTTTAAATATTGGTAATAACAGGGCTGTGTTGTGATTAAAGGTTTTGAAAAATTTAGTGTTGATACGATTTTGTGTATTGTTAGGATATAGTTTTTGGAGAGATATTAAATATTGTAAAAGTACAAGATGGCACAGTTTAATATCCAAGAGTTTTTGAATAACCCAAATGTTCCGGAATTGTCAGAAGGTAATATAACTAAAGCTCAGTGGCTCTCTATTTTAATGAAATGTGGTGGCCATGTAACGAGTGGAATGATTAAAGCCCTAATTAAGTGTCTTAACCTCAGAATCATTGTTAATCTCGGGAAAGTTGTCGGAAGAAAATATTGTAGCAGTTCTCGAACTGTTGGAGGAAGTTGAGGAAGAATTTGTAGGAAAGCAAGGACCAGTTGACCCATAAACTGAAGGCATGAAAGCAGAAAGGGATGTAGAGGCTGAGATTCGACGAATTGCAGCGTAGGAGAATCTGATCAATTTGAAACTGACGGCAGAAGGGAAGGAAGAAGCACGACGTGCGAAGGAACTGGAAGCAAAACCGGAAGAAAGAGAGGCAGAACGAGAAGAAGCCAGTGAGATCCCAAGACAGGCAAGGGAGATGGTAGCAAGGGAAATCACAAGACGAGAAAAAAAAGAGATAAGGTAGGAAGAAAAAGAGACGGGAAAAACACAACATGCGAGGGAGTCTGAACTGTTGAATGCCCGTGTATGGTCGGCAACGCAGACAGAGGTGACTCATGCTATGCATGATCCCATGTTTAATGTGTTGGATGCCCAGAGGTAAATTCCAAGATTCACAGAAGAGGCTCCAGACGAATTCTTTGATCATTTTGAAACGGTCACATCGACGATGAAATGGCCAGAAGGTAAATGGTCTGTGTTATTGCAGAGTGTGCTTTTAGGGAAAGGCCACAGTGCATACCTTTCCCTATCTCAGGACCAAAGGAAGGAGTATCAGGAAGTGAAGAGGAGTGTGCTGCAAGTGTATCAGATGACCCCTAAATATTATAATGAAAGGTTCTGAAGTTTGAGGAAGGATGAGAAAATGACTTTCCCGGATTATGCATATAAGATACAACAATGTTTTAAGTGATGGACAGAGGCTGCTAACGTATAGAAGATGGCTGATTTAGAAGAATTGTTAAAACCAGAACAGTATCTACAAGGAATTCCTGAACACATTCAAATATACTTAAGAGAGTTAGAGAGGGGAAGAAACTTGATAAAGCCACTTCTATGAGTGAAGATTATAATATTATCAGTTGTAAACCTTCCTCAGGCATGAAGTTTCAACTGTCGCTCTGACCAAGTGTCAAATATTTGCCGAACCATGGAAACCAATTCAGTAATAACTACGTGAAAAAGTTGAACAGTGAAGTAGTACTGGCACTGTTCCCAAGCAGAATGTGATAGTACCATAGCAACAATCGTCGAATCATCCTGCTTCAAGTAACATGAAAGACGTGTAGAATTTTAGGTTAATATTGTCTGATTTAAGTGTGGCAAGAGAAGCCATATCAGTAAGGAATGTTGGTCGAACCTACCGAAAGCAGTTCCCCAAGTGATTAAGGATAATTCGACTTCACAAAATGTGAAGACGAAGAAAAAATCTGGAAAGGTCGAAGAGGAAAATAAATCAGCCAACTTTTACTCGACGAACAGGACAAACCCAAACCGTGGATACCTTTAAACCATATATTTATGAAGGTATGTAAGCAGCAATAGTCGGGAGTGAGCGAACCCCGATCAAGATATTGCGCGACACAGGTTGCAACCATTGTGTGGTTGTACGAGGAGTACACCTGTTGGTGGAACAGTCTCACAGGAGACTAGGTTATTTTGAAGGGAATATAAGGTGAAGAGGTTACCCCTATTTACCTTTTGAAACTGTCATGCGAGTTGGTGACAGGTAATTTTGATTTTGCGGTAAAGGATTCATTGGCTGTCGAAGGAGTAGACTTCCTGCTGGGGAATGAGGTTGGTGGAGTGCCTTTTTGTGCCTTGTCCCATTGTAATGGAGAAACCATTGAAGTATAGTCCTATGACTAAACTTCAGAAGGACTCCCCCGTATCTGTTTCCTAGTTGTGTGACGACTAGGAGTATGACAAAGAAAGTGGCTGAAAAAGAAAAAAAAAAGAAATCGAAGGAGCGACATGAACTTGGAAGATTTGTTCTCCAATGAAGAGGATTCCCTTGATGGTACACAAGAAGAAAACCTCCGAGTAAGCCCAAGCAACGAGAAACGAGACGAGTGGACAAGAGAACAGAGAAGAAATGGACCTGGCTGACATAGAAAACTCAGCGTTAGAAGTAGGACAAGTGAGTAGGAAAAAGCTGATAGGATTACAACGTATGGATGCAACGTTAACAGAGTTATTGTACCGTGGGGTGGACGAGGTGGAGGCACAGCAGTCTCCGACCTGTTATTATCTTAAGGATGGGTTGCCTATGAGGAAGCAGACCCGCCAATATCCACATGAATGCCGAATGAGGGATATACTGTCAGATATTGGATCCCACACCGTTGAGAAGACAGGTGATCACCGTAGCGCATGAGACAGGACACATAGGAATAAAGAAGATGACTGAGAAGATTAGGGAACACTTTTTTGGCCTGGCATGCATAAGGACGTGAGCCAGTTTTGCCGTGCATGTCACATATGTCAGACGGCTGGAAAGCATAAAAAGTGTGTCAAGGAAGCTCTCTTACGCCTGATGGAAGTACGAGGAGAACCCTTCAGCAAAGGACTGTTCAAACTGTTGGCAGAAAAAGGGAAGGCTCGAAAGGAAACGGAAGGAGAAAATGTCAAGGATTTGAGGAAAACAATCAGCGAGTTAAGGAAATTTTCCCTAGAAGGCATGAAAACGACAAGTCAAGGACGAACAAAGAAAAGGTTTGTCATAAAAAGTACGAATAGACAGGTTGCCATAGGACATCAGGTGGGGGTCGTCTACTCACCGATAAAGAGATTCCCTCTTGCCAACGAGTTCCAAGAATCATTCCGGATTTTGGAGAAGAGCAGTGACCGGACCTACGTTATCGAGATATCAGGAAACAGGAAAAGTTAAAGGAAGGCCATATTGACTTTAAAAC